>NW_020954569.1:43631373-43691983 GCF_900497805.2 Vombatus ursinus | reverse complement strand
ACACACACACACACACACACACACACACACACACACACACACACACATTTTTCTTTGATTAGGTGGTCATTTGAAGCAACTAGATAAAATGCTGAACTTGGAGTTAGAAAGACCTGAGTTCAAATGTTCAAATGCTACCTTAGATGAATACTAACTGCATAACCCTAGACAAGTCAATTGACCACTTTAACCCTCAGTTCCCTTATATGTAATATGGGGATAATAATAGTACCTACATCACAAGGTTGTTGTGAAGGTCAAATGACTATACACATATACATACATACATGTATACATATGTATGTATATACGTGCATATTATACCTATGTATATATATATATATATCAATTTGCAAATCCAAAAGTGCTATATAAATTCTAGCTATTATATTAACTATTTATCTTATTACCTATATATATTATTTATATTATATTATTATGTTAGCTATTTGCACTTCCCAGGGCATGGAGATGCCTGTTGTCTTTTAAGTAGTCTCTCCTAAATGGGCAAATGGTAAATTGAATGTACTAAAGAGTTTCTTTGATCCCTGGCTGAATTTTTTTTTTATCTTGTATTTCTTGTCTGAATGTTTTCTTAAGTGCTAAACTGAAATAAATAACCTTAGCTGACAATATCTACACACTTTCACCTGATCTTCACTTCATTTGTCTTTTTTGTTCCCTCCAGGCCATGTGAGGAAAAGGTTTTCCAGTCTGTCCTCAAAGCTCATTTTATTTAATCCAGGATTAGCCGTGTTGTCTTTCTCTACCTTTTCAAGTACTGTAATGTCTTTTTTTTTTCCCAATGCAATGATGAGAAAAGAATGGAGTACTCAAAGTGCTTTAAGTTTGAGCCACAGTAATACAAAAGCTCACTATATCCTCTTTGGACTTGCAGTATCCTCAAATTGCTTAACTACATGTATGTGTGTCTTTATAGAAGGGTGTTTTGTTATGTATGTGGATGGGGGTGGAGATACAAGCATAATGGAAAGGGAGAATTAGAGGTGGGATTTTTTGTTTTTTTGCTTTTTTTTTTTTAAACTACCCGTCATCCTGATATCGTTAGAGAGGTGACAAATAAAGCTTCAAGGTCTTTTTGGAAAGGTCGGCTTTTTCTGACTGCTCTTACTACATTCATTTCACATTTTGATTCTGTGTTTCCAAGACATGACTTTGTGCTATGAGATAATGTTCCATTTGTGAAAAGGGAAGGTTTCTAAATAGGGGTTAGCTGGGTTAGGTAAAGGAGATTGAGAAGGTTGGCAGCATAGGACAAAAAGGGCTCAGGCAAGGAATAGAAATCTAGTGTGTTTGGAACATCATCACACAGAAGTCAAAGATGCAATAAACAACAAAACCACTTCAAGGTTATGTGTGCATAGTGCAGGATGGACTGTCAGTACCAGGGATAAGAGGATGACGTAAGAGAAGCAAAGATGAGCTACTTCTAGTTGGACATGTTCTTTGAGAGCTGATGCTTGGTTTTATTTGTCTCTTTCTTCCCTCCACCCCACCCCACCTCCCAATTTGGAAAACTCAGTTCAAAACAGAGTGGTAAACGTGCCATTAAAAATGAAATTTCAAAAAAAAAATAAACAAATCACCCACATGAGACTGTGGAGTGACTACTAGGATAGTAGCCCCACCTCACAGGGCTCTTGTAAAGATTAAATAAGATAGGGAGGTGCTTTATAAACCATAAAGTGCTGTACAAATGTGAGGTATTATTGTGTAATTTTTTTGTGAATGGTGGGTAATAAACTATAATTTGGCCCATCTTTCTTCTGGCTTATAATCCTTGAAGTAAAATTGTGAAACTAGAAATATTGGGCTTTGGTCCTTTCCTCTCCCCTCTCTTTTCAATGATCTCTACCCCTCTTTCTTTCTTAAAAAAATATTTATTTTAAACATTCTTATCCTACCTCCCATCCCTCCCCGCCACTCACTGAGAAGGCAAGCAAAATGACATCAATTATACATGTGAAATCATACAAAACGTTACAAAGGAACAAGAAAAACAAAGAAAGCATGCAATGATACTTCAGTTTGTCCTCAGCGTCCATCAGTTCTCTTTCTGGAGATGAACAGCATTTTTTCACTATGAGTCCTTTGGAACTGTCTTGGATCATTGCATTGATTAGAGTTGTTAGCTCTTTCTCAGTTGTTCATTGTTTCAACATTGCTTTTACTGTGCACAATAGTTTTCTCAGTTCTTCTCACTTCACTTTACATCAGTTCATATAAGTTTTGCTTATTTTTTCCTGAAACCACCCCCCTCAGTATTTTTTACTGCACAATGGTATTCATCACAATCATGTCACATTTTGTTCAACCATTCCCCAACTGATGAGTATCCCCTCAATTTATAATTCTTTCCAGTACAAAGAGAGCTGCTACAAATATTTTTTGTAAATATAGGTCTTTTTTCTTTTTCTTTGATCTCTTGGGGTACAGAACTAGAAGTGGTATTGCTGGATCAAAAGTTATGCACATATTTTTAGACTTTGGGTGTAGTTCCAAATTGTTCTCTAGAATGGTTGGGCCAATTCACAACTCTACCAACAATTTATTATGGTACCTATTTTCCCTCATCCCCATCAGAGCATCTGTCATTTCTGATAGGTATGAGGTGATACCTCACAGTTGTTTTAATTTGCATTTTTCTACGCAATAGTGATTTAGAAAATTTTTTTCATATGACTATAGATAGCTTTGATTTCTTCTTCTGTAAACTGCTTGTTCATATCCTTTGACCATTTATCAATTGCAGAATGACTTTTATTTCTATAAATTCAACTAAATTCCCTATATAATTAAAAAACTTTTATGAGAAATTTGAAAAAAAATTATATTACTTCATTTTTTATAAAACCTTTTGACCAAATGTACTTTTCCTTATTATGTCTTTTAATTAGGGGTATTTTTGCTTTTGCTTTGCTTGAGATCACAATTGCTACTTTTGCCTTTTTAATCTCAGCCAAAGCATATTAGATTCTGCTTCAACCCTTCATTTTAATTCCTTATGCGTCTTTCTGTTTCAAGTGTGTCTTCTGTAAATGTTTGTTGGATTCTGGCTTCTAATCCAGTCTACTATATGCTTCTGCTTTATGGATGAACTCATCCTATTCACATTAACTGTTGTGATTACTATCTGTGTATTTCCCTCTGTCTCATTTTCTTCTATTTATCTTCTCTCTTTTTATCCTGTTTTCCTTCAAAATTGTTTTTCTTCTGACCACTGCCTCCCTTAATTCACATTCCTTTTGTATAATCTCCCTACCCCTTCCTCTTATTCTCTTTCCCTCCTATTTCCCTGTTGAGTAAAATAGATTTCCATACCCAACTGAATGTGTGTATGTGTGTATTCTTCCCTCTTTGATCCAATTCTGATAAGAACGAAGTTCATACATTGCTTGCCAACCCCTTATTTTCCCTTTCATAGTAAAAACTCTTCCTTGTGTTTCTCTTTTAGGTGAGATTATTTTCCCCATTTTCCCTTTCTTTTTCTCCTCCCAATAAATTTATTTTTCTTAACTCCATATTTTTTAGATCAGCTCAACGTAATCGACTCATAAATCCCTGTCAATATAGAGTCCTTCTAATTGCCTTAATAATGATAAAGTTCTTAAGAGTTATATGAATCATCTTCCCACATAAGAATGTAAACAGTTTAACTTTGAGTCCTCTATGATTTCTCATTCAGGTTTACTTTTTTATGCTTCTCTTGAATTTTACATTTTAAAGTCAAATTTTTATTCATCTTTGCTCCTTTCCTCAGGAATGCTTGAAAGTATTCCATTTCATGTAATGTCCATTTTTTCCTCTGAAGTATTATACTAAGTTTCTCTGGGTAGGTGATTCTTGGTTGTAATTCTAGCTCCTTTGCTCTCCAGAATATCATATGCCAAGACCTCTGATCCTTTAATGTAAAAGCTGCTAAATTTTGTGTTATCTTGACTGTAGCACTATATTTGAATTCTTTCTTTCTGACTACTTACAATATTTTTTCTTGACCTGGAAACTTGGAATTTGGCTGTAATATCCTTGAGAGCTTTTCATTTTGGGAACTCATTCAGAAGGTGATTAGTGGATTCTTTCAGTTTTTATTTCACCCTCTAGATACAAGATCGTAAGGCAATTTCCTTTAAAAATTCTTGAAATATAATGTCTAGGCTGTTTTTATTCATGGCTTTCAAGTAGTCCAATAATTTTTAAATTATTTCTCCTGGATATATTTTCTAGGGCAGTTGTTTTTGCAATGAGATATTTTACATTTTCTCCTATTTTTAAAATTTTTTTTATTGTTTCTTGATGTCTCATGGAATTATTAGCTTTCATTTGTTCAATTTTAGTTTTTAAAGGATTATTTTCTTCAACAAGCTTTTGTACTATTTTTCCCTTTTGTCCTATTCTGCTTTTTAATGACTTTTTTTCTTTAGTAAATTCTTGTCCCTCTTTTGCAATTAGGCCAATTTTATTTTTAGGGTATTATTTTCTTCAGTATTTTTGTGCCTCTTTTACCAAGTTGTTAATTCTCTTTTCATAATTTTCTTATATCAATCTCATTTCTTTTCCCATTTTCTCCCTACCATTTTTATATTTTCCTTGAATTTTTCCAGGAATGCTTGTTGGATTTAGATCCAATCAGCATTGTTTTGAGGCTTTAGTTGTTGGGGTTTTCACATTGTTGCCTTCTTCTGAGTTTGTGTCTTGGTTTTCCATGCCACCGTATTAGCTTTTTATGGTCAAGTTCTTTTTGTTGTTGTTGTTTCCTCATTTTTTCAGCCTATTTCTTGAACAAACTTGATGTTAAAGTTAGACTCTGCTCACCTTGGGGTAGGGAGGCATGGTCCCAAGTTTCAGGTTTTTTTGTGCTGCTGTTTTCAGAGCTACTTCTGGAAGTCTACAAGTTTTCAGTGCTTCCAAGGTGGTGTCACCTGTGGAAAGGTGTGGTCACTACTCTTTTGTTCTACACTTTAGTGTTTACCTAGAAAGGGCCCTGCTCTACTATTGCTGCAAGCATTAGCACTTCTTTTGGACCTGGGATTGTGACCAGGTCCCCACCTCTCCTGTGGCTATAATGCTAGTGCCCATTTCTACTGCGGAACTGTGACCAGGGTCACTGTTCCCTCCAGAAATCCTCCTCTTTGCCCTGGAATCACAACCGAGAACTCTGTATGGGCCATAGTGTTGCCCATGAGCACCAGCTGCACTCAGTGTCATTTCAGGGTCACTTATGATCTCTTTATGATGAGTTGTCCGACTCTCTTACCACCCTTGGGCTGAGAGCTCCTAGAGCTGCTGCTGTTGCTAGCACTGCTGCTGCTGCCTCTGGAAAATATATCCAGGAGAAATACTGTCTAGTATTTCTTTTGTTCCTTTGATCCTTTTGTTGCCAATTCTTATGGAAAACTACACTGTGGGCATGGAGATTCAGTAAGAAGATATATTACTAAGAATTCCCAATAAAGACTTTCTTTTACATTGGGATTCTATACCTTTTTCTTTTCTTTCCCTCTTTGTTTGTTCTCTCATTATAGGACATTTCATATCTAGGTATATCAGTTAAGTCCTATAATTTTGCTTGGGGGCAAATAATGGGAAGTAGTTTGGTAGTGTGGAAAGGAGAACTGGCTATGAGGTCAGAGGACTTAGTTTGACTGACTTCTGTTTTTCCTTATCCTTAAAATTAGAACCTATGATCTTCTATCAGCAGTGGATTTTGAAAAGAAAAACTTTCTGAAAAAATCCATTTTCAAGCCACTTCTTTTCTTTTTCCAATTCTTCTCTTCTTTCCTCACTGATGAGACTTTTGAAGTGGTCTACTCCTATTTTGCCTCTTCACTATACCGTCTCATCTATCTATGGTCTTGTGGTTTCAACAAACCCAATTGAGTGTGACATAGATACCCCTTTCCCATCTAACTCAGGCTTTGTCATGCCTCACTCAACTCACCAACTTTCTTTCTTCACACAAATTTAACACCAAATGCAGGAGTGGTCTACTTATTTGACTAAAGGGCTGGGTATGCATATTTCTCACCATATTCTGCCACTGGGAGGAAAACTTTCACAAAATTAGATAGCTTTCATAAGAAGTAGAAGGGCAGCTAGGTGGTACCATGGATAGAGTGATGGGCCTCAAATCAGAAAGAAATGAGTTCAAATCTGGCCATGGATACTTACTAACTGTGTGACCCTGGGCAAGTCACTTAACCCTGTTTGCCTCAGTTCCTCTTCTGCAAAATAAGATGGAGAAGGAAATGATAAATCACAACAGTATCTTTGCCAAGAAAGCCACAAATATGGTCATAAAGAGTCAGATATGAGTGAAATGATTAAATAACAAGATAAGAATTTGAAGAAATTCCTTAGCATGCCATTAAAAATAAAGCTATTTTCAATGAACATCAAGGGATCTAATATTCTATAAAATCTTGTCTTTAAAAATAAATTTAGTGTCTACATAAAGGGCTAATACTTTCCCCTTCAATATTGGAGATCCAATGATCTGCTTTCCTAAATGAAACATTTCTTAAACTTAAAATGGGCATTTGAAATACTCTTTTTTAGAACACATCCATCTCCTCTGAAAATAAATCTGATCTCTATTACCTGCAGTTTCCTTTCCAACAGGAAAACAAATGATTAAATATGTGCTTGTCAAAGAAGGCATTTCTTAAGGCTGCGGTGTCCAAAAGCATGCCTGTGTTACATAGGGCCCAGTAGGCAAGACTAGATCTTTGTTAGCTATCCATGGTTTTGGAAGCAAAGTCAAACTTTGTAAATGATCTTCTTACTTACACATAATCTTTCAAAATTCTAGTGATTATAGATTCCAAGTTGGACACAGTTTAATATTTTGTTATGAGATACAATTTCAAAAATGTCCTCAATTTTATTTTTATATTTTTGAAAATACAGTTTTATGATACTTCACATAACACATTTATTTCCAAATTCCAGTGTGTAAATTATTGTTTTAAAAATTGCATCCTTTGTTAAATACTTAGGGGAAGGTATATTTTAAAGGAGTTCTGTGGTGAGTTATTTATGACACAAGGGAAATTATTTGTGACAAGGGAAAAGTCACCTAGTTTATCTGTTTTGTAAATTCAGATTCTCATGTATAGTTCTCACAAAGGTTGGGATAGGGGGTGGGGGGTAGGGCAAGTGCAATTGTATTCTCCAATAAATTTGAGATTGTTAGGTTGAGTTTGTCAGTGCTTTCAAACGGTTAGCTTAATTCTTGGTCTACACTGTAACAACTGGTCAATTAATGGAGGGAAAAAAATCAAGACTTCAGATTCATACTTATAGAATTTTTGGTATGGAAAAAAAGTTTTCACTTTTTAGGAGATTGTCTTTGATTTTCTGTAAACCCAACATGATCATGATAGATGACTACATCTCTCAATTTTACCTGGGGCATCATGCATGTTTCATAGTTTCTGGGAGTTATTCAATATTTTATTAAATCAACCATTGGTTCAATCCAGCTTTCTAAGAAATTAAAAGCTTCAAATTCCCTTATAACATAGGAGTCTTCCAGTGGTAAAAAAAAAAAAATATAGATCTTTCTAAATGTTACAATCTCTTCCCATCTGCTTTGGGCATGAGTGTTCCCAGCACTAGGAAAGGCCATTTGAATCACCCTTTTCTCTCTTATGCCTTTGGACTCTAATGTCTAACTGGAATAAAGCCCTACTCAATGTTTCCTCATGCATGTAGACAAGGGAGAATGATATTTAGACAGATGAGAAGATGGCTCAGGAGCCATGTGATCCCATATGTATGAGGTCATCATATATTTATTGACATTTGGAGGGACAGGAAATTGAAACATACAAAAAACTAAGCCACTATAATAGAAAAATCAATCAGTAAGCTCTAGACTAGCCCTATGAGGGTAATGAGTACTTTCCTAGTTACCTTCTTAGGAAATAAACAACTTAATGAATATGGAAATTGAGGCAATTGTGTAATTATCATTTAAGGCAGAGATTCTTAACTTTTTTGTGTGTTGTACTCTTCTTTGGTAGTCTGCTAAAGCATATGGACCTTCTTCTCAGAATCATGCTTTAAATGAATAATATTATATACATGCATGCATATATATATAATACACATATTATAAAGAAAACCAATTACATTGAAAACAATTGAAATTATATATATATATACATATATGTATACACACATATATTTCTATACACACATAGGCACACACATAAATGTGTACATATGTTTGTCTGTGTTCATAGGTTCCCAGATTAAGAAACTCTGATTTAAAGTAAAATTTAAAATTATTGCCTAAAAGATTTTATTTCAAATTTTATTCTTCATATCAAAAACATAACCTCATCTATGTACATATTTGATTTAAACAGTATATACAATATTCCAACTCTCTATTGCATGACTTTCCACTGGCCCTCATTTGTGGAATATACTTCCTCCTTATCTCATTGCAACCCTTTAGAATTCCTAGTTTTTAAGACTTGACCCAGGGGCTTGGCTGTCTTCTGTATGCTCTTTTCTATTCATACTTAATGCCTCCACTTTCCCCTAGTTGTCACATACTATGTAGGTGTAGTCTTCCCCAACTAGATTTCAAGCTCATTGAAGGTGGGGATTTCTTTGCTTTTTATCCTAACAAAATGTCTGGCACATAGTAAGTGCTTAATAGTGCTTTGTGATGATGGATTGACATAATTATCTTCCTCAATGAGACAGTTTCATTGTGCAGTTATTAAAAGGACTGAATCATCTCTAAAGTCACCTTTTTTCTGGCACACACACACACACACACACACACACAATTTGAATAATTGGGAGATCCTGAAAAAAATTGACTAGAGCTAAGGAATTTATCTTTTTATAAGAAGGGAAAGACAACAAAAGGATGAGGTTCTGAAATGTAGATGAGTAGGAAGAAGCGACAGAGGTGTGAAAGAAAAGAGACTTGGGAAGATCTTGCTTTCTTGCCACTGTACATGCCACCAGCACAGATAAAACAATGTTGTAAGTTTAAAACAGCTGCAAACAAATGTTTGATTGGGGATAAAATATGCCAAGGTGACAATATCTTGCTCTTCCTGCTTTTCAGGGACCATCATTAAAAATTCAGCAAGGCTTGGATGGGCCCAGAAGGCCCCAGATTCTCTCAAGGTACAAGAGAGAGGGAGAAAGATGAATTCACAAGATGTCAAGAACAATATCCATTTGTGTTTACTATTCAAACCCACTGAGTAACCTTTCTCTGCAGGCTTATACTAAAGGGCCAGTGCACATTTACCAGTGGGAGTTGGGGTAGGGAATAGCCCTAAAGAAAATGGGTGGGGATAAAGTGAGTGCTGAGGGAAGAAGATTTAGGGGACAAGTATGTATACAGTTATATTTTCACTAGTCAAAGGAACGGGGTCTCCACTTTCTGATAGTTGTCCACGCTGACATATTCAGCTAAGAAAATATTCAATGTGTAAAATTATGATAAGGCTGTCTTCAGTTTTGTGTTGGGAATTTTTTTCTTTAATAATATATTGATGTGAGCAGCTTGGGCATGCCAAACAAATTCTCTACATAAAAAGTCAACTGTCGGAATGAGGTTCATCAATCTGGAAAAATGCACTCAGGTAGAACGCCTCTCAGGGAGGGATCCCTGGCAGCCATATTGTTCAAAGGGAAGGGACTATTACATGTGATGCTCTCATAAATGTTTATTAAAGAGCATTTCTGCCAGCTTACGAAAAAAAAAAAACAGCTGTGTTGCCACAGCATCAGTAATTGACTTTTCAATGATATTGTGATAGGGCTTTCATGGGGTAATTGAACTGTAGGAATTTCTGCAGAAGAACCCGCATTGAAACACCTGGGCAGGGACAAGTAGCCAAACTACTATAAAGGCTGTTTGACACTGTGACAGTGAACTCAGGTCTATTCATTTCAGGAGACCTTGCCATCATCTTCCATGCAGTCAAATGCTTATTTCTTGTTCTTTTCCTCATGTGGTCCCCTCTATTAGAAGAGGAGAAAGCTCATATGTGCTGTTCAGTGGTCACTTCTTATAGTCACATTCCAGGCGGAAGAGTGAATGGCAAAACTTTGGAAATATAACATCCACCAAGAACTGACTTTTAGAATAAGGCACTAGTGGAAAAAAATGACAGAAATGAAATGATATAATGGTCCTACTTTGTCCCCTCTTCTTCCTCTGCTTATAAACTTTAATTCTATCACTAACTGTATTTCCCTCCATTCCTATTCCCCTTCTATTCCCCTCCCCCTATTTATTCTATTTTTCCTCTTCTTTGATCCTATCCATCCTCAAAAGTATTTTACTTCTGACAATTGCCTCCCCCAGTCCACCCTTCCTTCCATGAGCTCCCCCTCCCTTTCTTTTATCCTGTTCCTTTCCTACTTTCCTGTAAGGTAAGATAGATTTCTATAGCCAATTGAGTGTCTGTGTTATTCCCTCTTTGAATGAATTCTGATGACAGTAGGGTTCAAGTGTTCCCCATTATCTCCTCCATCTTCCCCTCCACTGTAATAGCCCTTCTTGCCTTTTTTTATGTGAGATAATTTACCCCCATTTTGCCTCTTGCTTTCCCTTTCTTCCAGTACATTCCTCTTTCTCACCCCTTAATTTTGTTTTTAAAGATATCATTTCATCATATTCAACTCACACCTGTGCCCTCTGTCTATATATGAGTGATTTTTCTTGCATCATTCTCATTTCTCTTCCCAATTTTTACTCTATTTCTCTTACTTGATTTTTTTTTAGGCAATTGGGGTTAAATGACTTACCCAAGGTCACAAAGCTAATAAGTTTCAAGTGTTTGGTATGAGGCCAGATTCTTACTTGATTTTCAAAATCCTTTTTGAGATTTTCCATGGCCTGAGACCAATTCATATTTTTCTTGGAAGATTTGGATTTTGACTTTGCTGTCTTCTGAGTATGTATTTTGATTTTCCTTGTCACCACAGTAACTTTCTAGGGTCAGATTTTTTTTCTCATTTTCCCAGCCTATTTCTTGGATTTTAACTCTGCTAAAGTGGGATTCTTCTTCCAGGGTGGAAGGCACACTGTTCCAAGCTTCAGTGGTTTTGTGTAGCTGTTTTCAAAGATACTTCTAGGGACCTGTAAGTTTTCAGTTTTCCAAGGTTGTATTATCTAAGGAGAGGTGTGTTTACTACTCTCCTGACCTGTGCTCTGACACAAGCACTCTTTTTTTATTTGCCATGGAACTGTGATGAGGGTCCCTGTTCCACTATGGCCTCAAGCTCTGATGTCTTAGTGCTCCTCCTCACCTTGGGACTATCACAAGGACTGCAACCGTGATCTGAATATGGGCAAAGCAAAAGAGTGCTGCCCTCAGTGCTAGCAAAGAGACCTCTACAATCTTCTGATCAGCTCCAGAAGCAGCCACTGCAGCTGCTGATTGATTCATTCCTAAGGCCTGCTCGTGGTTTGCTGGGACATTGTCCGAGCTGGAACAACCTGCACTGGGCTATGCTCCACTCTCACCCCATGCAGTAGACCTTTCCTGACAAAATTTTAAGTTGTCTTGGCCTGGAAAGTTGTTTCACCTCACCCTTTGGTGGATTCTGACACTCCAGGATTTGTTTTAGGGTACCATTTAAAGATCTTTGGAGGAGTTTAGGGGAAAGCTCAGACAAGTCCCTGTCTTCTCTCCTTCATCTTCCATCACAACCATTATCATCACCATTACCATTACACCTTCTACCTTCTTCTCTTAAATATTGAATGCCTCCTTGCTTCCCTCTGGATGCTCATAGTACACAACTGCCCAGTCCCAGTCTCAAATACCCAAGTTGGAAGATGCATTATATTCTCTTCCACTGTGTGACCCCTATATGCCTCCTGTTGAATCGATAATAAGACCTCTATTATATGCTAAAAGGAATGCTATCTTTGAAAACTAGTTCATACAAAGGTATGCATCCCTGATAACTTCTTTGGTAAGTTAGTCATACCTTTGGTTTGTTAAAAAGAATATTGTTTCACTCAAAGGAACAAATGTTTAATGGTAGGCTTTCAGACACTTTCAGACAAAGGAGAAGGGACTTTTTGGTGCAGGGGGTGAGTAAGCTTCCCATTTTCCCTAAAACAATACCATGCACTAGGACTCATTTAATTCACATGAACACCATACACTTTTTCATTACAGTACCTTAATCAGCACTGCATGCAAGCACAGTCTAAATAAACTACTGAATGTGACAGACAAAATAGAATATAGGCCTCTACATTTGTATATAACTTAATGATATGTTGGTATGTGCTAAGTTATTGATGAAAACCTTACAAAATGCCAACATTATTCTCAGAAAATAATTTATTAAACATAGTTGGAAATCTACATGGAAATTTACATGCATATATACAAACATGCAGGTGCACACATATGAAGTGTGACATTACCTTTAAATTACTTCAAAATTAATATTTCAAATTATTTATTATTTACAGAAGAATATATGCTCTTTGAGGGCAGGGGCTACTGTTCATCTTGTTTTTGTATCCTCAATGCTTAACACAATGAATTACATATAGTAGAGGCTGAATACATTCTTTTTGTGGCTTTATTGCTGCAGATGCTCTCTTCAACTTTGCAAATTGTAGCCCCTATGCAACTTAGGTCAATTATCTTCATGAATTACAATGACAACTCAGGCAGCCAGTTCTGAGACTCTATGTTCCTGCAATTCTGCCTAAACGACATGCTGTCTTCAGGCCTCTGGAGTTCCATGTTGACCCAAAGCACAAGGTGTCCATGGGAAAGAACAGCATTTATTAAGAGCCCACTCTTTTTGTCTATACACTTTAGGTGGCCTCTGCTTCTGGTGTTATCTTTCAATGTTCACCTCAATATCTATACCTCAGACCTTTGGTGTATCACAAAAATGTCCAGAGAGTTGAAGAACAGGTTGACCCAACCTGTGGCACTCTTTGCAAGCTTCTCCTGGAACAGAGACATAGTGGAACTGCTATCTGTTCACATAACCTTGTGAAAGGTTGTTTTGCTACATTTCTAAAACTCTAAGGAGTGGGAAGTCTGGTATAATGAGACTTTTTTAGGAATACAGTCAGCAAGAAAACATGTTATTTAATTCATAATTATGTAGTTTAATAGCACATGCATATATATGATCTATAATGTATAATGTATAAGTATGGTATAGTTGTCTTAAACATTTACTAAGTAATCAAGAGTACCACTATATATTCATATATGTGGGCTGCATGATATCTAATTCAAATTAGCACAGTGCTTAACACATAGTAGGTGTTTAATAAATATTTATTGCTTGATTGATTGAAATAGTTTCACTTACTATGCTATCTTCTATATGGGGTTATTTGACTTGCAATTCCACATATTTCACTAGACCTCATAAGTGACTCAACAGTGATTTATTTTGGTGTATAAATTTGATTTCCAGCACAGATCTCTCAAGAAACTTATTAAGAAGTTGAGGACACCATAAATTTATATGTGCACCCATTCACACAAATACATATGTACATACATACACACATAAGAAATAGTTAAGAAAAAAATCTTAGGATTGATGGGGGGCAGAGCCAAGATGGCAGAGCAAAAGCAGTGACTTGCTTGAGCTCTCTCCCAAACTCCTCCAAATACCTATAAAAAAATGGCTCTAAACAAATTCTAAAGCAGCAGAACCCACAAAAATACAGAGCAAAACAAATTTCCAGCCCAAGACAGCCTGGATGGTTGATCGGAAAGGTATATTGTGCCAGACTGGAAGAGGAGCGCAGTTTGGCGTAGACGTGCGGGCTGCAGTGAGCCTGGAGCAGGCCTCAGAGGACTGAATCATAGGTAGCTGTGGTGGTTTCCAGGCTTCTCAACCCATGAATGCCAAAGATGACTTAGAAGGTCAGTGGGGAAAAATCAGTGTCTATGATGAGAGAGAGAAGCTGGTGGTCTCAGCTCCAGTCCCTGAGCTTGGCCAGGGCAGCGGCTGCCTCCAGAGCTTCTGGCCCACAGACTGAAGGGGAATCAAGTGGCTGATCAGAGGGGAATTGCAGGGAATGCTCTGCTGGTACAGGATTCTCTTGCTTTGCCTGTGCTTGGATCTGGGTCACAGTCCTGGGTGGCAGTCCTAGGGCAAGAAGGAGTGATGGTGTGGTGGAGCTTGTAGTGGCTGTGGAGAGGAAACCCTCCTCACAGTTCCAAGACAGAAAAGAGTGCTCATAGACCAGAGCACAGACCAGGAAAGGAGTAAACACCTCACCCTTGATCATACCATCTTGGAAGAACTGAAAATTTACAGGTCACTAGAAGTATCTCTGAACACAGGTGCACAAAACTCCTGAAGCTTGGGACAGTACATTCTCCACACTGGAAACAGACCCCTACCTTAACAAAAAGTTTATAACTCAAGTAATTGGCTGGGATCATGAGCAAGCAATGCAAAAAGAGTCAGAATGTATTATCTTACTTTGATGACAAAGAAGATCAAAACATACATCCAGAGGAAGACAATGAAGACAATGATCTTACATCCAAAGCCTCCAAGAAAAATATGAATTGGTACCAGGCCATGGAAGAGCTCAAAAAGGATTTTGAGAAGCAAGTAAGAGAAGTAGAGGGAAAACTGAGAGTGATGCTAAAGGAGACCCAAAAAAATACTGAAGAAAATAACACCTTAAAAAATAGCCTAACCCAAATGGCAAAAGAGGTCCAAAAAGCCAATGAGGAGAAGAATGCCCTTAAAAGCAAAATTGACCAAATGGAAAAGGAAGTCCAAAAGCTTACTGAAGAAAATACT
Organism: Vombatus ursinus; assembly: GCF_900497805.2. Classification (NCBI taxonomy): domain Eukaryota; kingdom Metazoa; phylum Chordata; class Mammalia; order Diprotodontia; family Vombatidae; genus Vombatus; species Vombatus ursinus. The sequence continues at coordinate 43,677,160 of NW_020954569.1, read as the reverse complement.
TCCTTAAAAATTAGAATGGAGAAATTGGAAGAGAGGGACAATTTGAGAAATCAAGGCACTGTAACACTAATCAAAAGGAATGAAAAAATAGAAGAGAATGTGAAATATCTCATTGGAAAAACAACTGACCTGGAAAATAGATCCAGGAGAGAGAACTTAAAAATTATTGGACTGTCTGAAAGCCATGATAAAAAAAATGGCCTAGATATCATCTTTCAAGAAATAATCAAGGAAAATTGCCCTGATATTTTAGAACCAGAGGGCAAAATAGAAATTGAAAGAAATCCCCCAATCACCTCCTGAAAGAGATCCCCAAAGGAAAACTCCTAGGAATGTTGTAGCCAAATTCCAGAATTTCCAGGTCAAGGAGAAGATATTGCAAGCAGCCAGAAGGAAACAATTCAAGTATTGTGGAAACACAATCAGGATAACACAAGATTTAGCAGCTTCTACATTAAGGATTCAGAGGACATAGAGTACGATATTCTGGAGGGCAAAGGAATTAGAACTACAACCTAGAATCACCTACCCAGCAAAACCGAGTATTATCCTTCAGGGTAAAAAATGGTCATTCAATGAAATAGAGGACTTTCAAGCATTCCTGTGGAAAAGATCAGAGCTGAATAGAAAATTTGACCTTCAAATACAAGACTCAAGTGAAACATGGAAGAGGTAAACAAGAAAGAGAAATCATAAGAGACTAATTAAGGTTAAACTGTTTATATTCCTGCAAGGAAAGATGATATTTGTAACTCATGAGTCTTTTGTCAGTATTAGGGTAGTGGGAGGGAAAAAATTATATGTTTGCATAGATAGATAGATAGAGGACAAAGGGTGAGTTGAAGATGAAGGGGTGATATCTGCAAAATAAAATTAAGGGGTGGGAGAAGATTATACTGGGAGAAGGAGAAAGGGAGAAGTAGAATGAGGTAAAATATCTCACATGAAACAGACAAGAAAAGGCTTTACAGTGGAGGGGAAATCGGGGAAGGTGAGAGGGAATGAGTGAATCTTATTCTCATAGGATTTGGCTTAAGGAGGGAATAACATACACAATGGGGTATGGAAATCTATCTTACTCTACAAGAAAATAAGGGGGCAAGGGTACAAGAATGCAGGGGGCTGATAGAGGGGAGGGCAGATTGAGGGAGGGGATAATCAAAAGCAAACACTTCTGAGGAGAGACATGGTCAAAAGAGAGAATACAATAAATGGGTGGTAGGATAGGATGAAGGGAAATATACTTAGTTTTTCATAGCAGGACTACTATGGAAGTGTTTTGTGTGACTACACATCTATAACCTGTATCGAGATGCTTGCCTTTTCAATAAGGGTGGGTGGGGAAGGAGGAAGGGAGAAAATTTGTAACCCAAAGTTTTAAAAACACATGTTAAAAATAAAAAAAAGGGAAAAAAATCTTGGGCAGTATATATGATTGTCAAAACATGAAGTAACAACATTAAGTGCTATTGGAGTTTAGTTAATAGAAAAATCAAATAGACTCAAGTGGTCAGGCAAGGTCTTTGGAAAGATAAATGAAGAGAAGGAGGTTAGTTGTTCAGAAGAGAAAGTCAAGATTGTCTAATGTGAAATCATAGGAAAAAGTTTGGATAAGTAGAGAGGAGACAAATTATAGAGACCCTTAAATTCCAGGGTGAGTTTAGATTGCATTTTAATGATTTGTCAGTAAATAGACATCTTATTCAGAAGATTAATATGGACAAGTGCACTTTTTGAAGCTTTATCTGATGGTAGATTGTAAGATGCATACCAATGTTCATATACATATACACATAAATATGTATATAGGCATAGTATACACATATGTACTAGTTATATAGGGATTTATACACACAGAAAGACATCCCTATACTTCCAGGGAACAAAAGAAAGATTTTGTATTTACTTTTAGGTGAATTCTTTAATATATTTCTTATTGTGTGGCTATCATATACTCATTCATGTACATGCACACTCAAAACCGGCATGATTTGCTTGCATATCTATGGTTTGGATTTACATAAGACATATTATAGAAAGCATGTGTAAATTTATATGTATATGATAATATATGTACATATATATATATATATATATATATATAACATGTACAGCTGTGTGCACTGAATATATGTGGTAAAGAGGCCCCTATCTCAGTTTAGAAATGTACTTACGTTCTGTTCCTTATTCATTCTTTTGGAAGACACTGTTTGCCTTTCAAAGAGCTAAAAGGTTTCTCTCATCCCTCCTCACTGCTTTATTTTCACTATCTCTCATTGGTTTTTCTCCTGCTTTACTTTACAAAAAAAAAGAAAAGAAAATGTGCATACAATATCATCATATTTACATATTATTCTTTTAAGTAACCAAATAGTCAAAATCTATCATTTTGTCTTTTTATGAAATTTCAAATTTCACAAGGAAATTTAAGATTGATATTTCACTATGTTGTTTTCCTTTTTAAAGAAAGTTTTTTTTTTCTTTTAATTTGTTGTGGAATGGGGGGGATTAGGAGTGTGAAAATAATGCAAAAAAGTGAATAATACTATGAAGCTAGAAGTGGGGACCAACCAGAATAGCTTAAGTGTTTCTAGGCAACAATGGGCATTTCCACCAAAGGTAATGGTTCTTTGCCTTTCCACTCAAGCTACCTCCCCATGATTACTGTACTTCTCTGAATGGTCATGGGATAAAGACTATAGCCCTGAATGAGGATAGCAATAGCATCCAGAATGGCTTTGGGCAAACTAGCACAAGAAGAAAATTTATTATTTGTACCCACTCTGTTTAGTCAATTAACCAAAAATCACTTATTAAGCATCCACTATGTACCAGACACTATATTATGCACTAGAATCCAAAACTTAAAATGAAACAGTTCATATACTCAATGAGTTTTCATTCTTCAAAATTTACTAAATTTGGAATTAGGCAGTAGCAAATCAATCAATATAGAAGCATGTATTGAGCACTACATATGTATCAGGCACTATATTAGACACTAGTTATATCAAGGGAAAAAAAAACTCTCCACAATCAAAGGGATATATTCCTTGGGGGAGAAACAACCTGTAACTAAATGCAAAATATAGACAAAACAAATACAAGATAATTTTTCATTGGAGTCATTAAGAGCAGTGTGTATCAGAAAAGACTAAACTTTCTCTTCTGTACGTCTTCTCCAGTTAAAAGTGCCTAAAGATTCCTGCAGTCTTTGTCTCCCCTCTCAAGAGGAAAGCATTTTGAAAAAATTGTTTCAAAATATTTTATTTATATCTTTTGTTTTATACACTTACTTTCCCCAATATATTTTCCCCTATCAGATAGTCATTCATTATATGTTTGAAGAAATTGATAATAAATGAGTGCTGCAAAAATAAACTCAATACTTATTCCCCACAAGTCTGAGGGTTGTATGGAGTATGCCCCAACCTTGATCCTTCATTTCTACAAAGGAGAGGAATTAGGTATCTTCTCATATATCTTCTTTGGGGCCAAGACTGGTCATTATAATTCCATAGTATTTCATTTGTATTGCTTTGTTATTGTTTCTATTTACTTTGTTAGTCATTGTGCATATGATTTTCATGATTCAGTTGTTGTGACTTTTGACAAATTCATTGAAATTTTTTCATATGAAATAATGGTTTTGGGGTGATCAGAGATATGTAGAATTTGGAGGGGGGCAGTATCTAAATGGTAAAAGTTCTTTCCCTTTTATAGCCTTTCTAACATGCATGAGCTAGAAAACTGTAATTTGCTAAGCTATAGCTTATCCTGGGTTACAGAACAGTGAACAATTCACTAATTCTGCAGCTCATTTTTTAATTTCTAAGAACCTTAGGTGAAATCCCACATCTCCACATTCCAATTCCCATCTAAAAATGGACTGCCATAATTATATGTTAAATATGATTCAAATCTGCAGGGAACTGTAACTCAATAAGCATGAAAAAATTAATGAAAAGCTTAATTATTATTATAATACCATTAAAACCTAATAAAGAAAGAAAAAAGTTGATTTCATTTCATTTTAACTTGGGTGTCTAATATCTTTTTTTATTTCTTTAACTGAGATGGGATTAATTTCCTTTTGGATTTTAGAAAATGCTGAATGACATCCTGTGCTACTCCAAAACAGAGGAAAGAAAAAAAAAGTATGTACTCTGTTCAAGTGTTTGGAATAACTCAGAGAATAGCTTATAGGATTTATTTGTCAAAGCTATTACTTCTAAGGATGTTTTTGATCTTGAACTATTTTAAATTATGTATCATGTTCCCTACCATGCAGAAGCTTTCTTTGACCAACAGAATCAAGCAACATGTAGATATTAAAGAACTCAGAATTTTAACTTCATTAGCCATAATTTAAAATTACATAGATTATCACTAACAAATGAAGGAAAATTCAGACTCTTTCTGGGGAACCATCTACAAGTCCCCAACAATAACAACCACAACAAAAAGTCCAAAGGTGAATGATTCAAGAAGGTGAGAATTCATCCTATCTCCTTTGGGTAAAGAAGTTCTCTATACAGCTAAGTAGCAAAGCTCATACACTTTGATTTCTGGGATTTTGAGGGCTTTCTTGATTAGGAGAATTTTCAAGAAAGTGGAGGGCACAACTTGGTAACTACGTCACTTCTGTACATATTGATTAGGTTCACTCATTATCTCCTGTGACTTGCCATGATGCTTCACAGGTAAACAGTAACAGGGACTAAACAAAATAGTAAATGTGATAAGAGGCATATGGGGAATTAGAAAAGATTCTAGAAGGAAAAAAATAAAGCTCCTTCTGGACTATCATAGAAATACTCTCCTCTCATATATTTGAGACAGTTGATTCTACCCTATTTCATGCATATTAAACTAAATTGGTCCTTAAGATATAGCTTACAAATGGAGTTAAATTTTATCTCTAGAGATTTCATGTCTTTGTAAGTACTTTTCTAGAAGAAGCTTATATATCTTTGAACACCAGTCTGTAGGTGACAATGCAAATTTAGAAAATGACGCTAAAACTGGCATCACGGAATCATCAGGACAGAATATGGCTTTTAAATTTAGCAGCACCTGCCAAACAAAAAATCCATCTTCTGAAAATCATCAAAATCACTGAGGCCCAAATGCATGAAAGATAAGGAATTATGCTAAGAAAGAATTAATTTATGAACAAGCTATTTATAAAAATAACTTTTTCAAGCTATAGCAATAGAGATTAGATTTGTAATTTTCTTGGTATTGGCAACTATGGATGAACCAACTCTGCAATGCTTGCCAACACCTTCTAGAACTGAGAGATTAAACTGCCCAAGCTTAAGCATTATGTATTATAGGAACTTAAGTACACATCTTCTTGGCTTTGAGGCCACTATGCCACACTCCTTCTTACTATATTATCCCCATATAGATTCCCTTCTATCTTTTCTTCACTCATTCCCATTCATCTTTTCTTTCCATGCTCAGTTGCAGTACTCAACTCCTTTAAGAAGCCTCATTTTACCAAACTCACCAAACCACACTGATCCTTTCCTCTTTTTAAATTGCATGACATGCAGGAAGAGGTAATACATTATTGTTTCTAATTTATAGTTTCTACTTTATCAAGAGGTAGTTTTGCATCCCTAGTAGAGTAAACATTTCTTGAAGGTAGGGAGAGATGGAATAAATGAACGGATCTATTCTTATCTCTTTAGAACATTTATTATGTAACAAGCACTGGAGATACAAGAAGAAAAAGTGACACAGTCTTTATTCTCAAGGTGCTCATGCTGTATTTGGGGAGGATGATTCATGAAAGAATTGAGCTGCAGATTGATGGAAAAGCCTCCAAATCCTAAGGGTTTGGGGACAGGTCCAGTGGAAAGGTTTGGTATTCCACTGTCTCACTGGAAGTATTAGATTTGTTGACTCCAATCTTATCTATGATGTGAAGCTCTCTGCAATTAGCACCCCTGATGTGGTCTGCATGTCACAGAGTTTGGAGGAAGATGAAAGCAAAGCATTGAGGTAGATCTTTCCACTTCCTGCCTATCCATCTGAGAAATGGGGAAAGGTAAGACAAAGGAGTACAGTTCCCTTGGCAATGGATCTTCCTAATACCATCTATTGGTAAAGGGAAAGCAAAAGGGTGTGAGGGAGAAGAGGACATCTTTATGCAGCTCTAATTAGGTCGGGGAGGCCCTAGTAGTGGCTAGTAGTGGTGGAGAATCCAAGGAAAGGTATGGAAGGAGCCCTCTATCCCATACTACCAAACTCAGTCAATAAGCATTTATTAAGCACCTACTGTACTAAGTACTGGAAATACAAATAAGAAAAATAAATATAGTTCCTGCTCTCAAGGAATTAATAGAAGAAGATAATGCATGAAAGCTGAAAATGGTGTAGGGTGGAGATGGACCTGGGCTTTGTGAATGGTGGAATCTAGTCCATGGATTGCAACTGGTGAGAAATGAAGAGCTGACTAGTCTGTGAGACTCCTTTAAATGGCACTTTTGGGAGAAATTCTTTCTTCTTCCCTCTAATCAGAGCAGGTAGAGGATACTGAGACTACCAAAGAGGTATGAGTACCAAAGCTGATGCAATCTCATAGATGCTGATGAAATTCCTTCTTCTCTGCCACCTCACAACTAGATGACTATATCTATAATTTTATACATATATACATATACATACACAAACACATACACACACACACACATATATATATATATATATATATATATAGTACATATATATTAGTTACACCTAATCTATGACATCTAAATCAATGGAACTGAGGTGAGCACTAAGAGGATGGAGTACAAAGAGAAAAGAGAAGATGTAATCCATAGTGAGGAGGGACATTTGTTTTTTAAGGGAGAAAGGGTGGTGATAAATTCTATTTTTTTCTTCTTGAAAGCACTTACCAGAGGTTGTGTTATATAGACATGACCTTTAAGAACAAGTCACATACTAATATTAATATATGATCTCATTTATTCCTAGCAACAATTCTAGAAATTACATTATATTATTATCCTCATTTTATAGATGAAGAAATTGAGGTTACAGACTTTCCCAAGGTCATTCAGCTGGTAAGTTTTTCTGAGGCAGAATTTGAACTGAGGGCTTTATGACTGCAACAAATGAGGAACTGGAGTGAAAGAGGACTTAGGAGATGAGTAAAAGAATTTAAGAGGCAAATATGGTACAGAGAGACATGATAGGCACAGAGCAGCTTGATTTTTTTTTTCTTGTAGTGCTAACATAAAAGGGGGAGGGTGGCCTCCTCCCACACAAATAGTCAACACTGACTGTTCACCTATCCCAGTTTCTTTGCTCAAGACTCCCTTTCACCTACTTCTCATATTTATCTTATCCTTCTTCCAGGGTCACCCCCACTGTGTCAGACTAGATATTAGACTAGCCCCATTGTATCACCTGGTGGTAGAATCATAGAAAATCACAGAATTTGAGAGTTGTAAAGTAAAGTATTGACAGCCAAGTAACCCAAAACATGCACAAAAGGAATCCCTACTCTAACATACTTGAAGCCATCCAAGGAAGGGGATCCCATTCCACATATGGACAGCTCCAACTTTTAATACCTTTTTCATGATACCAGATATAATTGACCTCTTTACAACTTTCATCTTGTTCATAGAATTTTCCAGGAACCCAAATAAAGCTTATTGATCTATAATTTGCAGATGTCGTTATCTTCCTTCCTTAAAAACAAAACAAAACAACAAAACAAAAATAAAAACAAAATTAAAAATGAAAACAAAAACCCTGGACAACTCTTTATCCTTCTCTGGTTTGTAATACTTCTCTCATTTTTCATGATTTTTCAAATATTACAGTGACTCAGCAATCATACCTGTCAGTTCTTTCATGACATGAATGTACACTTCTTCTGTGCCAGCTGACCAAAGTCATCAAGGACAACCAATATTCTCTGAATTTGGCTTCTATATCTTTGGGACACCTAAAATCAGTAGTTAAAAAAAGGTATGTGTTAGCTACTCTTCATCATTCCCTCCCCACTCCCGCAGAAAGCTTTTTGTGGATAGGCATGGTGTCACACACACCTCTGCTTTGGTCTCTTTAGCACCAGCACAATGCCCTGGACAAAGTTAATTAGTATTGGTCAGTAATAATGAAAACAATTTATGTGATTCTAGTTAACAAATGTAATAATGTAACCCCTTACTCCTTCAGAATCAACTAGGGAGATTCTATGTTAAAATACTTCATCATTTTCATTAGAACTTTGGAGGCATTCTCATTTCTCTATATTCAAGAGTCTCTATATATTATGGTTAGCCAATTTTTACTTTCATTTCTTCTAATCCCTGTGATTTCTGTTATCTTTCCTACATTTGCACACTTATCCTAATCCACTTCAGCCCTACGCTCCTCCCACTCCCTGTCCCCTCTGGCACTTTATTGTTCACAAACTCTCTTTATCCTGCTCACCTACCTCTTGCTTCCTTGCCATCTTCTAGTGGAACACACATCTCTTGGCATCCCTTCAAGACTGAATGCTTCTTCTCTCACTTCTAGTCACTGCTTTCAACAACTATGAGGAGGAATTTCCCCTTATTTCCCTCACTCTTTCAGGGTTTCCTTCTGCTACAATAACTCAGAAAAATGTTCTTTTCCTTCAATGTTCCCTCCATCCTGCCTTGATCCTTGTTACCTGTATAGACTTATAACATTCTCTCATCTCTGAAGTCAATAACTATTTTACAAGGTTCTTCATCCCAACACTTTCCCTCACTGGTCATTCCAGGACAAGGCTTCAAATGATCTCAACTTTCATTACCACTGTCACTATATCCAGTCTACAAACAAAGGTAGCCATGCTTTAGACCTTCCCTTCCTACCACAAACATCTAATTAAATTTGCTTCTAAGTACTGGAATTCCTAGTTATGATTCTAATATTATAAGCATTTTTCTGCAAGTTCTCAGGAAATCTTGTTAAATAGTTTCTTGCTCAGCAAAAAGATTTCCCATGGTTTTATCTAGCAAGCTAAGTTTGCAAGTATAAACCTAACCTCAAAAGAAAATAGAAATAGAACTCTTCAGACTTGGTCTTGATTCATATTGTTTTTGAAAGATCTTTGATTTTCTCACATTTTCTTGCACCAATTTCTAGTTTTCTCTTTGTACTTCTGTAAATTTAGATCTGAAATGTATATTACAATCTACCAATGAACACTTCTCTCTTTTCAAAGAAACCAAGCAAAACTATTTTCAAAGAGGATTCTGATGATTGAATAAAACAGGGTTGTTATTTGTAGATGGCAGGATAGGCAAAGAGAGTCATGTTTGGGTCTGGCAAGTGACTTCAATGATTTTTCCAATGGTTTGTGTTGGGCAAAACACTGTGGATATTCTTTTGCCAAGCCCCTTTTCTTTCATTTTTAAGCCCATGTGTATCTTAATGGAAATGTGGTACATATGCTTCAGATTCATTTACACTTAAGACATCAATATGCTCTCTAAGAGCCAAATCATGTCTAGAAAGCCTTCAAAGGCCTTTTGCTTTTGAACTGGGAGATTGCTTTTGCCAAAAGTGAACTATATACAACCCTCAATAGGCTCATGTTCAACTTGGGGCTCCAAACATCTGAACTTGAAAAGGACGTAAGACAAAATCAAAGAAATACTCCTTTGCTCCTGACCCTGTCCCAGGTAGAGTTAGGCTACAGAAAGGAATTGAGGAAAGCAAAATGGTTATTGGATTTTCAATTTGCCTTAGTATAGCTGTGGTATGTTTTCTAAAAATATGTACTTAAGAAGAGTTAGCTCAATAAGAGAAGCATAAATATGAAAACATTTATTGATTTTCTCAGTTTTTGTTATTTTTCTTAATTCTGAACTTATCAAACATCAAACAAAATGGGAATTTCCATATATGCATTAGGATAGGGGGAAAAAGTATTGTACAAGAAAATGTGAAACTTTTCTCATCAACCCTTCCCTTCTAGGTAAAGATTTACAGATTACACATGTGTATAGGCATGTATGTATGCATACATACACACATGTATGTGCATATATTTGTATAGATGATTGACAGATCAATCTGTTATATATAAAATGTACCTAGTTTTGATAGAAACTTTTCTATAATTCATAGAAAATGTAATTTCAAAGTGAGGATATATATTGGGTATCCTACACAATTAAATGTATGTCTACTTTTTTTTGAAGTTATCATGTCAACCATTTTGGTCAAATTAGACACTGACAAATAATTTTATTCATTTACATGTTAATTTACTTAGATTAAAGGGATTTTTTTTTTACTTTCAGTTTTATAGTTTCCAAATAATTAAAAATGAGCATCACTCAGAAGACAATGCAGAGGCATATGGTGGCTTTAAGTAAACTATAATACATAAAGAAGAAACCATGAAGGAATAAAGGATACCATTAAAGAAGTGTATGCTTGAAAAATAATATGGACTATTTCCATTGTGAGGGTGAATGTTAACAAATAGCTTGACTGCACCACTAGAATCATCACATGGTAAATAAAAAGTGAAGAAAGCCCCTAGAATCATGCATGGGTCCCTTCTGGTGAAATTATGGGAGGAGTTGAATAAGACTGGTACAGGATAAGTAGCCATAGATGGATTGCCATCTGTATTGCTGGAGGAATATTTTTTAACACTTCAATTATTTTACAATTTTAATGATCTGGAGAAGAAAATGGCAAACCACCCCCGTATCTTTGCCATGAAAACCTCAAATGGAGTCATGAAGAATCAGATATGACTAATTGACTAAACGATAATAAAAGCAAAAAAGACAAACTCTTTGCCCAATGTGGTGATATAACTCTGGCTGATTATTGAAGGATGGGGAAAAACTGGTGGAGCAAACTGGCAGCTAAGTTTTGGTGGAGCTGAGATCCAGACATAGCCAACTCTTTCCTGGCCTCACATGGAATATGCAGGTCAGACAATTAACCACAGATACTGCACTGTCCTAGAGTAAACAAGATAGAGAATGGCAAGAGATCAAACAAGGAATTCAGTCATCTTGGAGGCTTAAACTGGAGTCATAAGAACAATTGACATACACAGACATACATGTATATATGTGTATATGTATGTATATACTTATAGTTCACAAAGTGTTCTATTTAAGCTATTTTATTTAATACTCATAACAAACTAATGAGTATATATATGTTATATATATGTATATATATATTATATGTATGTATATATATATTTCTGAACAGAAGCAGGCAACCTTAGCTTCTGGTGAAGAGGTCAAGGTCACCAGTCACCAACTGGACCTGACCTTTCCTGGAGTGGTAGTCTTTGAGGAAAATTCAGGAAATCATCTGTGCCTAACTATCAACCTACAGAACTCTTCTAGTGTTTGACACCATTCTTGTTGGATACTTTGACCACATATGCAAAATGTTTTATAATCTTAGTGATTTAAAAGTTTCCTCATCAAGCTGTGAAATCAAGTTGTGTTATGCAGGTGTAAAGAAAAAGGAAGCATGATAATCCAAGTTCAAATGAAAGGGAACATTGCGTTGAGGAAATCTGTTGTGAGACAGAAACTGGCAAGGTGGGCCAAGAAGTTCAGAAGAAAGGATTTTCAAGCCTTCTGTCTTGACTTGCAAATACCATGGAGGTGAGAGGGGTGTCACACAGCATAAAAGTGAAGTACCTGCTAAAGGTCCTAAGTATCCATATTGGGTGATAGAGGTTGGGGAAGTGGTTTCTGGAAATCTGAGATACCAGGCACAGACTTGTGAGATTGAAAGCTAGACTTAGGCCTATATCAAAGATGAGACTTGACAACATGGAGGGAAGCCAGGGAAGAAGAGGTTGTCAAGAACCAGAAAGACCTACAAATTTTCTTGTTTCCTGTAACTGACACATAGAAAAAGAATTAACCCATTAGGACTGTAGCCTCCTGTAAAATTCACCCTTTTAAAAGACCTATGATTGTACCCTGAAACTTCTTTTCCATAGAGCTACAAAAAGGGTGGGAGAGGTGTGTCCAAACATGCTAAGGAAGCATTTCCTTTAAAGTCCCCGAGGGGAAGACTCCAGATTACTTCATGCTCAGCTCATGCTTTAAGAAGTCCCAAGCTCTCTTAGTTTACCTTGTAATGAATTTTAAATGCTTTTAAAAACAAGTGAGAGGAGGTGTACTGCTTTCATGTAGCAGGGAAAATAGGACATAATACATTACTTCAGTTCTTAACTTCACAAAGGTTCTGAAGGTAGAATAACTCAGTCAGGAGTAAGCTGATAGATGTTTAACAACCAGTTCTCTGGGAAAGAGAGAAAGAAACAGAGAGAAATACTTTTTTAAGTTTAATCTTCAACATTAATATTTTCCCCATCACTTTAAGTCTAGAGGAGTGGGGACCCTGCTACGTGGAGGCCACATATCGCCCTCTAGAGTCAAAGGCCTGCACTTAAGGACCTAGAGGGCCACATGTGGCCTCCGGAGCAGCAAGTTCCCCACCACTTGAGAAGATCAACAAATAATAAACCAAGTCTTAATTTCTTGTGTTTGATTTGTGAGGTGTAAATGTACACTCTGGAATTTAACATTTGGCTCCCACCAGATGGTTTGAACTGACTCCTGGCTCCAGCACCCTCTGAATCCACTCCAAAGAAGGGAATCAGAAGTGGTCATGAGATAGTGGTTGAGAATACTCCTGGGCCCCACAACAACAATAACCCCCCTCTCACCAGGCTCTGGTCAAGCCATCACAATGGGGTTGCAGCAGTGGCAAATCCAAGCTGTCTGACCACACCAGTAAATAGAAGGTGAAAACACTTGGTCCATATTGATGTTGGAAATAAGAGATCAAATACAATTTACATTTTTTTTGGCTGCCATCTAAAAGTAGCCTTACTCTCAAAGAATGACTTGGACACTGGGGAGAATCTACGTCATTATTGTTCCATGTTTACAAGTGATGTTTACCCAACCAAATCAAATGAACTCCCTGCCTCTTTATGCTTTATATTTGAATGTACAAAATGCTACAAATTACCTTTAAAGGAGTTTTGAAGTTGCCTGAATCAAATTCAATCTGTCATTGACTTGTGAAGTTTTATATAACCTGGATTTATTTTTAATAGTTTCCTGAATTCTGGTTGATTTATGGAGTCAATTGACCTACTCTGACTGACTACCTATAACCATTCAGTAGTGTATCAGGTCCAAGACACAGGTAAATTCTAATATCAGAATTTTGGAAAAAATTGTTGTAAAGTCATTTTGAATATATAGCAAAGAGAAGAAGGAAAAATACCCTCTCTGTTTCTATGCATTTCAATTAGACAGGAATATTAAATGACATAACATAAAATGCTCTGCAAATCTTAAAGTGGTATATAAATGCTAATTAATGATAATAATAATTCTAAGTATCAAGCACCTATCAAGCTGATGAAATTTTATTTAATGTGGCTGGTAACTCAGAGAGAGATAGTCACTAACTGAGACCACTAAAGGACCAATCCATCCATCACTGCTGTGTTTCAATGAATGGTTCCCCAATGGTAGACTTTTCACTGAGAGAAATAATTATTTTTCTATTATATTAATTACTAAATTAGGATTGAGGTTTGTGGGGATTTTTTCCCTTTCTATTTCCTCATTCAGGGACCAGTCCTTGTAGGTCAGTCAGTCTCTGAAGGACACAGCTGGTAATGAGATGGGCCTAACCCTGGGAACATTCTCCTCAATCTTGGGTGGGACCCCACTGAACTAGGAGAGCTTACTTCTGATTAAAGTGTAAATAAAATCTAATCTAGGTGAATTCCAGCCCCAAAACATTAAGCTCATACCCATGAAACCCTAGGAGTGGTCTGGTGGAAGTGGATTCCTTTGTCTAGATTTCAGGAGGCAGCTAAGACTCAAGATAAAGTCCTATTCTCAACAGGAGGAGTTGAAAACTTTTAGCCTGCCTCCTCATTAAAATTTCCACCCCCTAATTAATTGTTCATCAGTCAAGGTTGATTAACAGTGATTAACCCCGTTGCCCCTGTTAGGGGCACTTCCTTTTTCAAAGGTATTTAAACACTCAGGGATCTTTATGATTTTGTCTTTGGTGGCTGAGAGAGACCATTGACCATACATTTATTCATTATTTGCTAGCCTAATTAATAAATTGTTTATTAATTACCCAGAAATTCTGGATCTTGGGCTTTTTGTTCATCACATCACCTACACTCCCACATTCTCAATTTTACCTCTCTCACACCAATGAAATGGTTTTTCAAGCCTTCTTTTTTCAATGTGAATGATAAGAAAAATATTGCTTTCAATAGGGAGTATGGACTAATATAGACTGATCCTTGAAGCATGAAGAAAGTTGAATTTACATTTGTAAATGAAAGTAACCAGTAACTGAAACCCAGCAATTTGTGGTGGTTCTTAACAGGACTTGATGTTGATTAAGGCAGACAATTTATACTTAGGAACTGTCACACAGTAATACTGTGGTCTTCATGGTCCATTTTCTATTGAGAAATAAGTTCACATACCATCACAGAACAGAATTTTCCATCTTGCTTATGATGGCTTTGGGGAAAGAAAAAAAAATAACTCTGCCTGTTGATTTAATTCATGTCTTGGTTTCACTCTGTCAAATATTTGAGTAATCCAATGTTTCTACAAATGTTGTTTCATATACAAAAGCTCCTACTCACTTTGGTATAAAATATTTTCACTATTGCTACTTTTTAAGCAGATACTACTCCCCAAAGTTGTCTCCTGCCTTTCAGGTGGTTTAGAAATGAATTATTTAGTTTTCTTCACATTATCCCATGTGTATTTCATCAACTGATGAAGGAAAGGATGAGACTTATGATTATAAAATAGTAAGCATGTTTTGGTTGGCTCAGAGAGAGGTACTATTTATTCCTTACATTTTAGACACCAATCATGATTCATGAATCCTTTCCTGCTGTAATAATCTGTGAGACTATGACTCTAAACAGAGCCAACCTGTACCTCATGATCCATACTGAAGGCCAGAATTAAACAATGACAATCATTGTAACTATGCTTCAATTCAACACAACAAGCTTTTATTAAACATCTACTGTGTCCTTTGCTCAGTGCTAAGTATTTAAAAACTATTTCCTGACCTCATAGACCTTAGATTTTACTGGGATGGACAGTATAAAATAACATCTTTATGGATAACTAACTAGAAGGTAATCTTAACAACTAGGGGAATCAAAAAAATGGGAAGAATTGGGGAAGGTTTCAAGGAGAAGGTGGTACCTGAACTGGTGGTTGAAGGAAGACAAGACTTCTGAGAGGTAGAGTTGAGGAATGTGTACATTCCAGGTATGGAGGGGAAATGGGAATGGAATAATCTGTGCAAATTTACATGGGGCAGAAGATAGAATCTTGAGTTTTTTGGGAAAGCCAATCATTCTGTTTGGAAGAATTTATATGAAGGAAGGGCAATATGAAATAAGGCTGGAAAGGCAGGTTAGAGTCAGATTGCTGAAGGCATGAAACACAGGACTAAGGAGTTTTACCTTTTTGAGAATAGGGAACCAGTAAAGATTTTTGATCAGAGAAATGATATTGTCAGACCTAGGGAGAATGAATTGAAGAGAGAAGAGAATCAAAGAAGGGATGACAATTAGGACACTATTGTAATAGTTCAGGTAAAAGATGATTTCAATAGAGAATATGGGCTAATGTGAACTGATTCCTGATGTGTAAAGCTAGTTAGATATACTTTTTTTGTAAATCAAAGTAACCAGTAACAGGAAACTAGCAATCTGTGGTGGTTCTTAGATGACCTGAGCTAAGGTGAGGGAGTTCATGAGTAAAGAAAATAGAACATGTGATAGAGATTTTGTGGAGATAGAATGTACAACTCTTGGGAACTGAATGGATTTGGAAGGTGAAGGAGAGGAAAAAATCAAGGATGCCTGTGAGTTCACAAGCCTGCATAAATGGAAGGAAGGTAGTGACTTATAGAAAAAGAGAAGTGTTACTTTCAATGTATTACTGTAATTTCTAGACCACTGCCAACTCCCATTCCCTATATTATTTTACATTCCTTGGAGAATACAGTAGTAATTTGCCTTTTTAAAATCCTAAGTACCAGCATTTAGCTTTTCTGATGTGGCTGAGTCATTACGGAACATAGATGATCTACTACATGAACACACGGTAGGGGAAGAAAATTCATATGGCCATCATAAAAGCATGGAATTTTATGAAGTTGTTTGAGAAAGCAAATGCATTCAGCTTTCTTATTCTCATTGCATCCTGCCTCCTTATCATGGAAGAAATGTGATGACGCAGAAAAATAACTTGACAGATTATGGAAAAACATATTAAAATCTTGCCTCTTACTACCCTTAAATTTGCTATCTTTATGACCAGTAGAATGTCACTCAAGCTCTATGAACCTGCCATTTCTTGCCAGCAACATGGGAGTAAAATTTTTTTAAAACCTACTGCATAGAGGCAGAACCAAGATGGCAAAGATAAGCCAGGAAGTGGCCTAAACTCTCCCCAGTTTCCCTTGGAAACAACATTAAATCAAGTCTCTAAACAAATTCTAGAGCAATAGAACCTGCAAAAAGAAGGAGTTAAACAATTATCCAGCTTCAGTCAACTTAGAAGAATTTCAGGAAAGGTCTGTCTCATTTGGTCAAAAGGGGAGTGCAGCCCAGTGCACATGGTATCAGGGCTTGCCCAACAGGAAACTCTTAGCCACTGTACAGATCAGCAACCAAGGCCCCTTTGCCCTGGCTCAGCAGGTCAGTGACAAAGCAGGTCAGCTTTGAGGCTTCCAGTCCAAGCAGAGAAAACATTCCTGGGACCCCAACAAAACAGGAGTGACTAGGTCAGGACGCTCCAGTGCAGTAAGCAAGCCAATAACACCTGAGGCCCAGTGCATAAAGACAGTGACCAGGCCCCTGGTCTCCTGTGCAAGAAGCTTCGGACAGTGCCACCTGTGGCCCAGAAGCAGAGTTCAATTTTAAGAGTCACGAGATAGGCTTAAAAAAATGAGTGGAGAAACAGTAAAAAGCCCTGACTATAGAAAGCTACTATGGCCACAGGGAAGATCAAAATACAAACTTAGAAGAAGACAACGATGTCAAAATACCTACATGTGAAGCCTCAAAGGGAAATATGAATTGGTCTCAAGCCCAAAAAAACCTTCTTGGAAGAGCTAAAAAGGATTTTAAAAATCAAATAAGAGATGTAGAAGAAAAATGGGGAAAAAATAAGAGGTATGCAAGAGAGAGTTAAAAGCTTGGAAAAGAAAAGACAAAAAAAAATAAAGAAAACAACTGCTTAAAAAATACAATTGACCAATTAGAAAAAAAAATCCATGGAATAAAACAAGTCCTTAAAAAGTAGAATTGGCCAAATGGAAAAGGAAGTACAAAAGCTAACTGAAGAAAATAATTCCCTAAAAATTAGATTTGGGCAAGTGGAAGCTAATGACTTCATGAGAAATCAAGAATAAGTCCAACAAAATCAAAAAAATGAAAAATAGAAAAAAATGTAAAATACCTCATTAGAAAAACAACTGATCTGGAAAATAGATCCCAAAGAAATAATTTAAGAATTATTGGACTACCTGAAATTCATGATAAAAAAATAACCTGGAAAACATCTTTCAAGAAATTGTGAAGGAAAATTGCCCTGTTATCCTAGAACCAGCGGGTAAAGTAGTCATTGAAAGAATCCATTGATCACCTGCTGAAAGAGATCCCGAAATGAAAACTTTAAGGACTATTGTAGCCAAATTCCAGAACTATTAGGTCAGGGAGAAAATACTGCAAACAGCCAGAAAGATACAATTCAAATACCAAGAAGCCCTGTCAGGATTACACAGGACTTAGAAGCTCCTATATTAAAGGATCAGAGGGCTTGGAATATGATACACCAAAAGGCAAGGCACTTGGATTATAACCAAGAATCAACTACCTAGCAAAGTTGAGCATAATCTTTCAGGGGAAAAGACAGACATGCAATGAAATAGGGGACTTTCAAACTTTCCTGATGAAAAGACCAGAGCAGAACAGAAAATTCATTCTTCAAATATAAGATTAAAAAGAAACATATAAAGGTAAATAGGAAAGAAAAATGTTAGTCAATAAGGTTAAACTACTTACATCCCTGCACCAGAATATGATACTTTCAACTCCTGAGAACTATATCTCTATTAAGGCAATTAGAAGGAGTATACATAGAATGAGGGCATGGGTATAAGTTGACTTTGATGTGATGATATAAAAAAAGAAGGGGTGAAATAAAGGATTGTACTGAGAGAAGAGGAAAAGGGGGGGCAGAAAAGGGAAAATTAAATCACATGAAGAAACACAAAAGACCTATTACAATAGCTGGAAAGAAGGGAGAGGGTGGGCATTGTTTGAACTTTACTCTCATTGGATTTGACTCAAAGAGAGAATAACATATGCACTCAGTTGGGTATAGAAATTTATCTTACCCTATAGAGAAGTAGAAAGGGAAAGGGGAAAGAAAAGGGAGGGAACAGTTGATAGAAGGGAAAGCAGTAGTAGTAGAAGAAATGGGAAAGAAAAGGAAGGAGGAACTGATAGAAGGGATGGCAGATTGAGGGAGGTAGTGGTCAGAAGCAAAACAGTGATGAAGAGGGGCAGGGTGAAAGGAGAGAGAAAAATATAAACAGGGGGAAAATATGATGGTGGGAAATACATAGCTAGTAATCATAACTGTGAATGTGAATGGAATGAACTCTCACATAAAACAGAAGTAGATAGCAGAGTGGATTAAAAAACAGAATCCTACAATATGTTGTTTATAAGAAACACATTTGAAGTAAAGAGATACACACAGAGAAAAGATAAAAGGCTGGAGTAGACTATGTTATGATTCAACTGAAGTTAAAAAAAAACAGGAGTAGCAATCTTCATCTAAGATAAAGCAAAAGTGAAAATGGATCTAACTAAAAGAGATAAGGAAGGAAACTACATCTTGCTAAAAGTTACTGTAGCCTATGAAGTAATATCAGTATTAAACATATATACACCAAGCGGTAAAGCATCCAAATTCTTAAAGGGGAAGTTAAATACGTTACAGGAAGAAATAGACAGCAAAATTATAGTAGTCAGGGACCTCAACCGCCCCCTCTTAGAACTAGGTAAATCTAACCATGAAATAAATGAGAAAGAAGTTAAGGAAGTGAACAGAACTTTAGAAAAGTTAGGTATGATAGACCTTTGGAGAAAATTGAATTGGGACAGAAAGGAATATACCTTTTTCACAGCAGTACATGGCACCTACACAAAAACTGACCATGCATTAGGGCATGAAAGCCTCATAATTCAATGCAGAAAAGCAGACATATTAAATGCATCCTTATCAGTTCCTGATGCAATATAAATTATGGCTGATAAAGAGTCATGGAAAGGTAGATTAAAAATTAATTGGAAATGAAATAATCTAATCCTAAAGAATGAGTGGGTCAGGCAACAAAACAGAAACAATAATTTCACCAAAGAGAATGACAATAATGAGACAATATAAAAAAGATATGGGATGCAGACAAAGCAGTATTTTGGGGAAATTTTAGATCTTTAAATACTTACATGAATAAAATAGAGAAAGAGGAGATCAATGAATTGGGCATGCAACTAAAATAGCTAGACGAAGAACAAATTAACAATCTACAATTAAATACCAAATTAGAAATTCTGAAAATCAAAAGAGATTAATAAAAATTTAAATTAAGAAAACTATTGAAAAAATAAATAAAACTAAGAGCAAATTTTGTGAAAAAAATAGGTAAACATCTGGCTAATTTGATTTAAAAAAAGAAAGAAAACCAAATTACCAGTGTCAAAAAAGAAAATGGTGAATTCACTGTCAATGAAGAGGAAATTAAAGCAATGATTAGGAGCTATTTTGCCCAACTGTATGCCAATAAATCTGACAAATTAAATGAAATTGATGAATATTTACAAAAATACAAGTTACCCAGGTTAACAAAAGAGGAAATAAAATATTTAAATAATCCCATTTTTAAAAAAGAAATTGAACAAGTCATCAGTGTACTCCCTAAGAAAAAAAATCTCCTGTGACAGATGGTGAATACAAGTGAATCCTACTAAACATTTAAAGAACAATTAGTTCCAATGCTATATAAACTGTTTGGAAAAAATAGGCAAAGGAGTCCTACCAAATTCCTTTTCATGACGCAAATATGGTGCTGAAATGTAAACCAGGAAGAGCCAAAACAGAGAAAGAAAATTATAGACCAATTTTCCTAATGAATATTGATGCAAATTTTTTAATTAAAACATTAGCAAAGAAATTATAGCAATTTGTCACAAGGATAATATACTATTACCAAGTTTGATTTATGTCAGGAATGTAGGGCTGTTTCAATATCAGGAAAACTAAAAGCATAATCAACCATATCAATAATAATTCTAACAGAAATCATATCTTTATCACAATACGTGCAGAAAAAAGCTTTTGAAAAAATACAGCACCCAATCCTATTAAAAACACTAGATAGAATAGGAATAAATGGAATTTTCCTTAAAATGATAAGTAGTATCCATCTAAAACCATCAGTAAGAATTATATATAATGGGGATAAGCTAGAAGCTTTCCCATTAAGATCAGGGATGAAACAAGGATGCCCTTTATCACCACTATTATTCAATATTGTACTAGAAATGGTAGATTTAGCAATAAGAGAAGAAAAAGAAATTGAAGGAATTAGAATAGGCAATGAAGAAAGAAAACTCTCACTCTTTCCAGATGATATGATGATATACTTTGAGAATCCTTGAAAATCAACTGAAAAACTACTTGAAACAATTAATAACTTTAACAAAGTAGCACTATATAAAATATTTTTTTCATTTTTTTACTTAAATCATCAGCATTTCTATATACTGCTAATAAAATCCAGCAGCAAGATATGGAGAAATTGCATTTGAAATAACTGTAGGAGCTGAGAGAATTCTGGCAAGATGACAGAGTAGGTCAGAAAATTCCAGCTATCCAGACTTCCCCTACAAATAGGACAAAATAGCACCTTAGGGCAAACGTAGAGCAGCAAAAATAAAAATAAAAAAGAGTTGGGCAGAATAGTGATCTTCCTGGGACAACTGGACAAAATCTGAAGAAAAATCCCAGGACTAAGATTTGGTCTCTGTGAAGTGCAAACACTTACAGGCTAATTCCCCTGAAACAGCAAGTGGCAAGCCCTGAGGCTAGCTGGGTTGGGAGGCAGCCTCAGCCCCAGTCACAGAAATTATCATCTCCTGGACAGTGTCCAGGGAGTCAGGCATCTGAGCAAGGGAAGATTGAGGGAACCTCTGATGATAAGGTATCCCAGGCTCAGATGTGATGCTGAGACACCGCTCTGAGCAAGAAGAAACCAACACTAGCCTGATGAGTATAGAAGCACTGGGGCAGGGAGACTACTGGCTGTGGGAACTTACAGGAGGGCAGAGTTTTTGGTTTCAGTTCCATGCCAGGAGGGAGAACTGAAGGAGGATCTGAGGCCAGAGACACCATCCACCATGACCCAGGACTAGAGGTGATTGCATTAATAAGCTGCTACAAATTAAAAAAAAAAGTAGGCAAAGGAGAAAGAACACAACTATGGAAAGTTACTATGGAAAAAGAGAAGACTTGGGTTCCTCTTCAGAGGAAGATATTGAAGCAAAAAAAAAATCCTTTCCTACCCCAAAATGTAACATCAAATGGTCACCTGCGCAAAAAGAATTCACAGATGAACTTTAAAAAGACTTTAACAATCAAATGAGAGAGATTGAGGGGAAAAAAAAACAATCTAAAAAAAAAAAAAAGATTATGAAAACAAAGTCAACCAATTGGAAAAGGAGATCCAGAATCTTAAGGAAGAAAACAACTCCTTGAAATTAAAATTGGGCAAGGGGAAGCCAGTGAAATTATAAGGAAGTAAGAAACAATAAAACAAAATATAAAGAATGAAAAAATAAAAGAGAATGTAAAATATATCATTAGAAAAACAACTGATCTGGAGAACAGATCAAGAAAAGAAAACATAAGAATAATCATACTATCTGAAAGCTACAAACAAAAACAAAAAGAATCTTGATACAATAGTATAAAAAAATTAAAGAAAATTGTCCTGAACTGTTTGAACAAGAGAGGAAAGTAGAAATAGAAAAAAAAAACATATACCAATCACCACCTGAAAGAGATACTATGAGGAAAACCTATGGGAATATCATAGTTAGCTTCCAAAACCCCCAGCTCAAGGAGAAAATATTACAAGCAACAAGAAAAAAGCAAATCAAATATGGTGGCATCACAATTAGAATCACACAGGACTAAAAGATTGCAAGTCTTAGAACACAATATTTTGATGAGTAAAAGAACTGGGGTGGTGGTCAAAAATATACTCAGGAAAATTAAGCATTATTCTGAATTTTAAAAAAGGAAATTCAATGAATTGCCAGACTTTCAGGATTTGTTGCAAAAAACTCTGAACTTAATAGAAAATTTGACATACAAGATTCAAGAGAAATATAAGGTACACATCAAATACTAATTACAAGGGACTCAATAAGGACAGACTGTTTACTTTTTATATGAGGAAATGTAAAATATGTGTCCAAGATTGTTATTAATAATTGGGTAGTTTGAAAGAAAGTTTGGGATAGATCTGAATATGATGTGATTCTAAAAAGTAAAACCATTTAGAAAAGCTCAAAGGAGTAATTATCTTATACAAATGAGGTGCAAGAAGAAGAACTGGCATAGAAGAATTAGATGGGGAAGGAGGGCTTTTAGTTCTGAACCTATAATCTCATTGGGAATGAGTTAAAGAGGGAACAATACCAAAATATCTAGAAGGGTACAAAAGTGTTTTAAATTCAGAAAAAAATGAAAGTCTAAGAGGATAGAGAGAAGGGAGAGAATAAGGGAAGGATTTTTAGAGGGAACCCTACTCACATAAGATCTGGGCTAAAGAGAGAGCAGTATGTAATTTAGAAAGGAATAAAAGTCTTCCAAATTTATAAAGAAATAAGAGGGTGAGAGAATAGAAAATAGTAGGAGTGCAGAAGGGTGTTTAGATTAACAGGAATGGGACAAAGAGGGAATATCATATATTTGGGAGTTTATAAAAGTCTTCTAAATTCAGATAGAAAGAAGAGAATAAGGGGAAAATGTGGGAGGAGAGGATAAGGGAGGGATCTTTGGAGGTGGGTGTAGGTTAAGTAATGGGAGGGCAAGGTGGCAGGTAGAAATAAAGTGGAACAATCAGGAGGGATAGGAAATAAGAGGTACACACAAAGATAAAATAAAGATCAGGAGTAGAATTTATTGAGGGAAAAAAAGCAGGAGTAGTAACCAGGATCTCAAAAAAAGTTAAAGCTAAAATAGATTTAATCAAAAAAGAAAAATGGAGAAACTACACTATATATCAGCCATATTAATCAATATTGTCTTACACAATTTAAAATAACTAGACAGTATAAGGCTCGAATATTAGTGTGGAGTAAGGAATGATGAGTTGGTAGACTTAGAAAAATATGGAAAGACTTGGACTTATCAAGGAAGATGTTACCCACCCTCAGAAAAACAGAGGACAAACAAGTATAGTACAGTCTTATATAGATGCATATGAATTTATATTTGAGTATGATTATAGATATCTAAATATATGTATGCAAGTGCATATATGTAGGTGTGTGTGTATGTGTGTATATATGTCAGTACATGTAGGTATATATATGTTTGTGTGTATGTATGTATGTGTGTGTGTGTGTGTGTGCTTAATTGTAGCCTTCATCTGGGGAAAGGAAGAGGGAAGAAAGAACAAAGTAAAAAGTACACAACTGAGAACAAAAGAAAACTTACTAGGAAGCAAAGAAAAGATGGACAGCTCTGAACACAATAGGTAATATTTATGATATAGGCTTTCTTGAAATGGAAATTTATTGCTGTATATTCTGAACCCTCTCTTACATTCTGCTGTGCACACGGCAATGTTTTTCTTTCTTTTCTTGTTTTGTATTTGTTTCAGTATTTAAATTTATAATAAGTTTCTTTTTCCTTTCTATTATTTAAGTTTAAAATAAGATAATAATTGTAAACAATATAAGTATTTGGGGGTCTACCTGCCAAGACAAACCCAGGAACTATATGGACATAATTACAAAACACTTTTCATAGAAATAAAGTCTAATCTAAACAACTGGAAAAATATCAATTGCTGATGGGTAGGTTGAACTAATATAATAAAAATGACAATTTTACCTAAATTAATTTACTTATTCAGTGTCACACCAATCAAACTACAAAAATATATTTTATAGAGATGGAAAAATCATAACAAAATGCATCTAGAAGAACAAAAGGTCAAGAATATCAAGGTAATTTATTTTTAAAGAAATGGAAAGGAAGGTAACTTAACTGTACCAAATCTAAAACCATATTATGAAGTGACAATCATCAAAACTATTTGTCACTAGCTAAGAAAGAGTGGCAGATCAATGGAATGGATTAGGGACATAAGGCATAGTAGTAAATGACTATAATAGCCTACTTTTAATAAACCAAAAGACTCTGGATTCTGGGATAAGAACTCACTATTTGACAGAACTGCTGGGAAAACTCAAAAATAGTATGGCAGAAACTTAGCATAGAACAACTCACATTGTATACCAAGATGAGGTAAAAATTGATACATGATTTAGACATAAAAATTGATACCATAAGCAAATTATGAGAGTGAGGAATAGTTTACCTGTCAGATCTGTGGAGAATGGAAGAATTTATGACCAAACAAGAGATAGAAAATATTATGAATTAAAAAGGTTTTGCACAAACAACTGAAAATTGAGGGAATTCTCATCAGTTGGGGAATGGCTGAACAAATTGTGGTATATGAATGTAACAGAATACTATTGTGCTCTAAGAAATGATGGACAGGCAGATATCAGAAAACGAACCTGGAAAACCTTACATGCACTGCTTCTGATTGAGGTGAGCAGAACCAGGACAACATTGTACTCGGTAAAAGTAACATTGTACAATGATCAACTATGATAGACTTAGCTCTTCTCAGTAACAAAATGATCCAAGACAATTCTAAAAGACTCATGATGGAAAATGCTATCCATATCCAGGGAAAGAACTATGGAATCTGAATGCAGATCAAAACATACTATTTTCATTATTTTTATTTTTTTCTTTCTTGTGGTTTTTTCCCTTTTGTTCTGATTCTTCTTTCATAACATGACTAATGTGGAAATATGTTTAACATGATTGTACATGTATAACCTATATTAGATTGCTTGCTGTCTTGGGGAGGGGGAAGGGTATGGAGGAAGGGAGAAAAATTTGGAATTCAAAATCTTATAAAAATGAATGTTGAAAATGTCTATCTTTGTATGCAATTGGAAAAAAATTAAAAAACACAAGTGGAAAAAAATTTTACAAATAAAAATAATCTATGACATAGAGTTGCTATGAGATGTTTGTAACGAGATGTTTGTGCCATATAAAAATCAGCTATTATCATTTGACGTTGCCTGCCCAGCTTGAATTTCTACTCTTTCAGACTTCCTCCTCAAACTCTTAAAAACTCCGGAGAAACCTAATTTGCTGACATGATCAGCCTTTTGAATTACATTTACTTTAGACTACTCTTTCCCTAGAAGAAAAATGTCAATTCTGGTGATAGTTCTAAGCTCTAGTACAGTCCCTGGTGGGGGATAAAACATTAAGGATATTAACAGGCTTTTTAAGGGGCAAAAGGGAATATATGGAGTGAAAAAAACCCTCTCCAGAGGTCCTGCCCTCTGGAGATTTCCTGGGAGTAGATGAATCCAGGAAAGAATCAAGAATTGGGAATCATGAAAATTCAGCAGGCACCTAAGGGTAGCCAGTTCTAGGGTTGGCTAGCACTAAGCAGTTAGCTTCTTTACATTGGCCTGCTAGAGTCTATTATAACCAAGACCAGCATTATATGTGCTGGTTTTGTCCAATCTAGTATTCTCACAACTCAAGGGAATTTTAATAGAAATTAGGCAAGCAAATAATTAAAGCAATGAATATATATTAGGTATCATTTTGTTTCCAGCCTAGTGGCCTTCAAGGTCTAACAGGAAAAAAGGAGGTTCAGTTATAGCTCTTCAAGAAATGGTCCTCCCTGTGGTTATACCAAGTTCATGTTAATCTTCTTAGTTAATAGAACATGTGCCTTTATCATTTCCACATTGGAGCAGCTCATGTCTTAGGGATGCCCATACCTCTATATTAAAGATAGGGAAATAGTATAACCAGACACTTAAAATTTGTATTTATTAACTTATGTATATGTTGTATCATCTATAGAATGGAAACTTCTTGAAGGCAGTTTTGTTTTTCATTTTGTGTCCCCAGCACCTAGTACTGTTCTTTGAACTTTTTTTTTTACTGGATTTATATGTCCATTAGTATACACAACTCTAGATGAGTTAACTACATCTACAAAGTCATATAACAAGTATGTGTAAGAGAAAAGACTTAAATCCTGACTTCAAGTTCATCTTTTTATCTACTAAGTGATGCTACCTCTCAATCTGCATAAGGAAGTGATTAGTTAAGTGTTGGCTAAATTGAAGTGAGATGTTATGAAGATATAATCAACAAAACTTCACTGATTAGTTATTTTGGACATGTTGAATTTCTGTTGACCACAGAGAAAAGCTCAATAGAAAGTTAGTGATGTAAAACAGTAGTTCAAGAGAGGAGGGGGGGAGCTAATATATATACATACATATATATATATATACACACACACACACATATGTATATATGTATGTATATGTATATATATATATATATGTAGACCTTGTACTCATTTGAATAAATATTGTAATTGAACCCAAGAGACCTCATGTGATCAGCAAAGGAGAAAATATAAAGAGAAAGGATAGCTTAGAGAGCTTTGAGAAATAATCACACTTAGAGGGCAAAGAAAGATGATCATAAAACCAGAGAGAATGAAAAATAATAATGAAAAAGATAGTAAAAGAACTAATAAACTAGTGTAATGGCAAAGAAAGGAGCAGAGATTTCCAAGATATTCTGTTGGTCAGTGGTATTAAAAAAATTATCAAAAGGTCAAGTAGAATGAGAATTGAGAAAAAAGCATTAGATTTAGCAATTAAGAGATCATTGCATAACCTGAAGAGAGAAGTTTCAATGAAGTGGTAAGGTTAGAAGCAATACCATAAGAGGTTTTAAAGCAGTTTTTCATGGCTCTAGTGACTTGAAGTCATTGAGATCAGCAAGATCCTTTCTATCTCTTTTTTTTATCTTGCTCTTTCATTTCTCATTAACTATTTTTGTTCTCTCCTTTCCAATTCAAAGACAATTCTGATTTGCAGAGAAGATGGTAGCAAAATGGGTTATAGTTCTGCCTTTTCTTTCTTACCTTATCATTATTTCATCCACCCCACAAGCAGCATACCTATCCTTGATCTCCTCCTATCCCATAGAAAACTGTGGTGGTGGTGGTGGTAGTTGTGGTTGTTATTTTTTGCAAATAGCGTTTATCACAACTTACAGTCCATAGGATTCCAGATAATGGTCTTATAGAATCATACCATTTTCTTGTATTGATCCTCCATTATCTACTCTTTTTTCTTTCCTTCAATTATATCTTTGCAAAAGTGTAGGTTCTATTATTTTAAGACTCTTTTCTTTTTTCTTCCATGGTTGGAATCAAATTCAATTAGGTGGCCAAAATTTTCTTAAGTCTTCCATTCTTCTTTTTATATCCCCAGAGATTAGCATAGTGCTTGGCACATAGTTAATATTTAATGATTTCTTTTTCATTCATTCTTTCATTCATTCAGAGATGACTTCCCTTTGCAGTCTCAGTGCATGGAAGTTTATGTTTTATTCCTGAACTCTCTGAAATATGATTTCCTAATTCCTAGTCCATGTCAGACTATATCTCAAATTCCACTGCTTATCTGTCAGTAACTCTAAGATGGCATCTGTGGTTACTGCATCTAAACATTCTCAGAATTTCCATTGCACCAAAGAGTACCTTCTAATTGATCAGAAGGAGGTCAAGAACAGCAGGTTCTTTTGTTGCTTTACTCCTGAAAGATGAATTTATTATCTTCCTTGTTTCTTGCAGGAATTTTCTGCAGATGTTGATGCCCTCCATTGCATCACAATGATTTCTTGTCTCTAAGACAGGCATTTATTTTGTGAAATAAATAATTAGATGATGCAGTTTTTTATTTATTTGTAAAATTACCTTTGTAAGCCATGGAAATTGAAATTTTCTGAGACTAAAAAATCTTAATACAATCAGTTAGATTCAATTAAACAAACATGTATTAGGTACAAATTATTTTTTAAGACTGGGGTAGCAAGGTGGCACAGTGAATAAAGCACTGGGCTTGGAATCAAGAAAACTCATCTTCATGAGTTCAAATCTGACCTCAGACACATAGTAACTTCATGACCCTGGACAAGGCACTTCACCTCATTTGCATCAGCTCCTCATCTGTAAAATGAGCTGGAGAATGAAATGGCAAACTTCTCTAGTATCTTTGCCAAGAAAATTCCGAGTGTAGTCATGAAGAATCGACTGAGCAGCAATCTAGTAAATGCTTATGGAAATGGAAAATTATACTGCTGTATACCTTGCTCCATTGGTCCCACCTCTATCTCTATGGTCAATACCATAATGACCCCCACCCCAACTGGGTGATGTTCTGATGCAGCCTTCTAGAGGTGGTCCCCAAGAAATCTATTCCTTGGCAATCATTGTTCTCTTTCTCTCCTCTACAGTGAAATTTGGTGTGTATTCTGTCATTGACAAAATAAATAACACAGCATTCCTGAACGCTCAGTTTTGCTGGTGACAAATATATAAATGTGGAGTGCATTAGTGTAGCACCCGGCATTTTCAATAATGCATGGTTGGCACCATTTAATTATTTTGAAAACATCTGTTGAAGAAAAATATGCTCCAGAGGGGAATGAGGAAGTCAAGTGCACTGGTGACTATGTTAACCACATTTCACTCTGTCAAGTTAAAAAGCCTAAAGGGAAGCCCAGGATCAAGGAATCAAGGATGCTGAAAGAAAACTGGAAATGTCAGGCTTGCCCTCCGCACCCTGAGATGAAAGAAGCAGAGGCTATTTAACACTGTGTGCTGAGTCAGTTTCCTCACCTAGGAATGAGCTCAAGAGCAAATTGAAAGAATGCACCAGTATATGTCTATCTTCCATTCTTTTTTTGTGGCTTATGATATTTATCTAAAGGATTATACATACACACACGTGTAATATGTGTGGCTGTGTATACATGTATATATACATACATATAACATGTATGAATGTGTATATATGCATGTGTGTATGTGCATATATACATACATATATATGTGTGAATATATATACATGCATAAATACACATGTATATATAAGAATGTATGCATATATACATTCATATATATAATTTTCTAGATATAAATATGATGATATTGATAGTAGATAACTGAAAGTGATGAAGATACAAATAAAGATAGGGATAGAGATGTATTATAAAGATATATGAGTACATATGTAATGGAGTCAGGAGATATATCTCCTAATTCACAGTTCAATGTCCTTTCCAGTAAATCATGCTGCCTTGACTATTCTTACCACTCTATATATCCCAAATTATTGATTAAAAATTGTATAAACATACTGATTATGAAGATTTTCTGTGTGTGAAAATGACTGGATGAAAAACCATAAATAAATAGAGGTCGTTCTTCTAAAATTCCACTCTGATGTGCCATGTGTCTCTGTTGTAACTTTGGGTTCATAATCTGGAGATCATCTTCTCCAGCTATTCCATTTTTACATATGATGAAACAATCCCTGAAAGGTAAAATCATGTGTCCAAGGTCACATCACTAGTAAGTAACAACACTGTTAGAACTCAAGTGCTCTTCACAAGTCTAGTCCTCTCTGCTGCCTCTCAACATTTTAATATGTTTTTATATTTGGGGATTTTGAGAAATCAAGTGGTTGCTTCTGGGACTTTACTACAATATCTAGAAAGCCAGAATTTCACTCTTAGATCAAGGTTTCTTACTCATTTTGTGTGAGTAATGAATGGATCTCTTTCACAAACTAGTGAAGCCTATGAATCCCTTCTCAGAATGTTTTAAACTCATAAAATAAAATGCGAAAGAAATAAATTAAAATACAGTTATCATAATATTAAACAAGTTTTGGAAGCACAGCTTAAGAATCTCTGCCTTAGGTCAATAGGTGTTTGCTTAATTGCCATACCATGGTACATAAGTACCAGTGCCTAAACTATTCTTAAAGACTATGCCTGCAAAGACTTTGAATATGGGCCTAGTGAAGCATTATCTGTCATCTAAAGAAGAAAAGAAAGAAACAAGCATTTATTAACATCTACTATGTACCAGTCACTGTCCTAATTAGTTAATTACATGACCTCATTTGATCCTCACAAGCACCCTGGGAGGTAGGTACTATTATAAGTCCTCATTTTGCAGTGAAGGAAACTGAGTTAGATAGAAGATAAATTGTTTTCCCAGGGTCATATAACTAGTGTCTGAGGCAAGATCTGAGTCTTCCTGGCTCTGGGCCCAGCATTCTATACACCATGTAAGTGCGTCATTTTCAGGAATGGTTGAGCTCAGTTTTAATAAGGTTCATTTCTAGAACTCTTAAGGAGGGATGATAGATTTCTTAAAGCTCAGAAGCTCGGTAAGATTGTTTACTAAGGCACAAAAGAGTGTTTATTAGTAAAATATCTATACTGATGAAATAATCATCCTTTGAAGCATAGAGGATTGAGTACAAAATATGTTTGCAATTCTAAATTTCCTTTTGATGCTTTCACAATTTCTCCCTGCATTTCTGTTCTACAAGAGGCAGTATGGTGCAGCTAACAAAGATTGGCCGAGAATCCAAGAGACCTGAGTTGAATCTTGCCTTGGATACACAATGGCTGCTTGATTACTTGTCAAGTCCTTTGACTTCTCCCTGCTTCTAGGGACTCTCTAAGGCTACAAGGTTCAGAGGTGCCAATTTGCATGGATAGAGGGAGTTAGCTCACTTGAACTCCCTATACAAAGGGAAAAGGATCCATATGTATAAAAATATTTATAGCAGCTCTTTTTGTGGTGGCAAAAAAAATTGGAAATTGAGAGGATGTCCACAAATTGGGGAATGACTGAACAAATTTTGGTATATGAGTGTAATGGAATACAATTGTACTCTAAGAAATGATGAGCAAGCAGACCTCAGGAAAAAAAATATTGGAAAGACTTACATGAGCTGATGCTGAGTGAGGTGAGCAGAACCAGGAAAACATTGTACCCAGTATGAGGATCAACTACAATAGACTTAGCTCTTCTCATCAATAAAGTGATCCAAAACAATTCCAAAAGACTCATGATGGAAAATGCTATCCACATCCAGAGAAAGAACTATGGAGAATCATAGGACTGATACAGTTCATTGCATTAAATCATTTCTCCTACCATTCCTCTTCACTCCCCAACAAGTTTTATTTTGCTCCTAGGTGGTACAATGGAGAGAGTGCTGAGCCTAGAGTCTGGAAGACCTGATTTCAAATCTAGTGATAAAAAGAGAGACAAAAACATTGTCTCTGCCCTCAGAGAGCTCACATTCTAATGGTGGGGGGAGCTAACAGACAAAACAGAACAAAATTATGTAAAAACAAGATATATAATGGTATGATAATCAATTGTGAGTGCCTTCACTATTGTCAGTAATACAATGATACAGGACTATTCCAAAAGACTTATGGTGAAATATGACCCAGTATATGGTAGGAGGATAGGAATTGCTTCCTTATGAAACATTCAGAAAGGATAATTCACACATATATACTTAGAGTTGAATGAATTATTATTCTTTCTCTCTCAGGATAATGAAGATTCATCAAGGAAAGGTTCCATGCCCTCTGGTTCTTTTGTACATCCCCTGTTTAATAGATATTTTTGACTAATGGAACTGTGTGGAAATAAAGAAATGATTAACATTTAGGAGGGGAGCCAAAACAACTGAAAAATTCAATGTGAAGGACTTGGAGGTTGAGGTTTGTATTTTTCTTAAAAATGTTTCTCAGAAAAGTGCTTTTAAAAGTTTATAAGAAAAATTAGGACACCCTTAGACACCAAATATCTCTTGCAAAATAACATTTTAATGACTCGAGTGTAAATGAATCTGAAACATATGAGTGGAATTTCCTATAAAATACACATGAGTTTCAAATTTAATGAGAAAATGGTTAGCTGAAACATTGGGCGATTTTTAAGCTACAAATATTTGGAAATTATCATGATATTTTTGATGCACTCCAAATGCTATCAAGTTTTCCCGTGTCTAATGGAAATCAAAATCTTTCTAAGAAAAAAATGAAGAGTTCAGAGAAAATATTAGTTTTATACTGAAAATCCTGGAAGGTTTTTTAAACACTGAAATTCCAGGGACTGGGAGCCCAGGAGAAATTAAATGAGTCACAAAGATTCCATCACAAGCAAAATTTAGAGGCAAAACAAGAGAATGGTAAAACAGAGAAATAGTATTGTTTAGTAAAAAGATTTCTTTCCAAGGAGTCCTGTAGTATAGGAGTCAGAACACCTTGCTCTAGTTCTAGATCTGCCATTTTGGAACTATGCAACTTTGGAAAATTCATATATTCTCACTTAGCCTAAGTTTTCTTCTTTGAATAATTGGACTAGTAATTCTTATTCAGGGTTCTTGTGAAGATTAGGTGGGACAAAATATAGTAAAATGCTATAGAAAGCACTATATAAAGCTACGTAAAATATTCTAACAAGCTAAAATATGGCAAAGTGCTAAAGTAAGATGAAAACTACAACTCAGTTGTGAAAAAAAAAAATCCTTAAAATCAGATAGATAAAAGAAACTAAAAAGTAGGAAGCCATTCAATTCCCAATAGGCTGTGCCCTAGACCCTGCCATCATGCCACAGAAACTTTTTCATCTAGTAAGGTGACTTCACACTGGAACTCACATATCAGAAATAGCCTCCAGCCCTAGGGCCCTTCCCTCTGATTGAGTGGCTCCTCCATTTAAAGAGAGTGTCCAGGCCAATAATTTCTTATCAGATTATAAACTGTATAAACTGTATTTCTTCATCTGTCCCCCTATCTTTCAAGCTTCCTTAAATGTGTTGTATTTCCCCATTGTATTCTAAACACGTGGAAGCTGGTTTTCTTTTTATTTGGATTTGAACTTGCAGAACACAGCAATAGTGCCTGCCTATAGGAAGCACTTAATAAATGCTTATTAACCAACTGGATGAATGAATGCTTGAAGAAAAACAATGAGGAAATTCACATATTAAATTATAGAAGTTCCATGACATATATCTAGGCATTTGGAAGATGGCCTGTGGTAATATTTAATTTTTCAGTTTTTCAGATGAGCATGGAAAATGTTTCAAAATTCCACAAGAACTTTATTACATACGCGCACACACACACACACACACACACACACACTCATACACACACACATACACACACACATACACATTATGAAGGATATCACCAATACTACAAAAGCCCCAACTGAGAAGTCAAAGGACAATCAATATAGGCACCACATATAAAGAAAAACTCCCCAACATTTGCAAATGTCCTAAAATGGACATTTGCAATGTGACTCTTCTGTCACAGCTGACAAATGATAGATAAGAGATAACTATTTATTGGAGATGTAGGTAGAACAGATTCATGCATTAAATACCTCTTAGTTTCATTCAAGCTCTAGAAAGAAGTCTCCAATGTTTTTCTTATGCAAAAGGGGGAGTTGGCTAGATGATTATAGAGATAGGGGGATTCAGAACTGACTGGCTAGTGCAATGTAGAGTAGTCACTGGGAGCTAAATATTATCTTGGAAGGAGCTTTCTAATGGAATGCTCTGAGATGTGTCCATTGTTATTTAACATTTTTAGCAATGACTTGGAGAGTTCTATTTTTTCAATTAACAAGCATTTATTATCTCTTCTGCCCATTGCCATTGGGGGGAAAAAAACAAACAACAAAACAACAAAACTCTTGTAATAAATATGCATTCAAGCAAAACAAATTCCCACATTGGAGACCCCAACAATGTGTATCTTGTACTACATAGTTGTTGTATAATGTCTCTGTCAGGAAATGTGTAGAATTCTTCATCATCAGTCTTCTAGAAATATGAGTGATCAGAATCCTTAATTCAGTTCATTTTCATAATGTTGCTACTCTGGTATAAATTTTTCCCCTTGGTTCTGCTTACTTCCCTCAGCATCAGTCCTTACAAGTCTTCCTAAGTTTCTCTGAAACTGTTTCCTTCATAATTTCTTATGGCAGCTAGTATTCAATTACATTCAGCCCTTTTCTGTTCTAAGTTTTGATTTCTTTGCTGCTGAAGGTGAACTGACTATATATATGTGTGTATGTGTGTGTTTGTGTGTGTGTGTACATACATATATACAGATGTGTGTATGGAAGTTACATACAAAATCTCTTTTTCTTTGACTTACTTGGGACATAAATATAGTAGTGGTATCACAAAGTAAAATATTATATTAAATATGTATTTTTTGACATGGTTGCAAATTCCTTTCCAGAACAGCTTTATCAATTTATGACTTTGCCAATAGTATATTAATGTATTTGTTTTCTTGTAGCACTCCAACATGTCATTTTTTTTGTTTAATTTTGTCAGTCTGATGGGTTTTGCAGTAGAACTTCATGAATACTTTAATTTGCATTTGTCTAATTTATGATTTAGAATATTTTTCACATTACTATTGATATTTTGGGTTTCTTTTCTTAAGAATAATCTGTTCCTATCAATTAAATATCAGTTTTAAAGATCTACCTGATTTCTAGTTAAAGATGTCCTTGATGATATGAAGGAGTCCTCTTAACTATCTGACCACCTCTTCTAGGTCTTCTCCTTCTATATTACTTCACTTGCTGATCTCTCTTGTTGATCAACTTGTTCACTTGTTGATCAACTCTCATGGATTTAATCACCATCTCTATTATGGGTACAAAATCTGTCTATTTTGCCTTAAACTCTGCCGACCTCCAGTATCTTGCATCTGCAGCTACTTTTCAGACATTTTCAACTGGATGTTCAGTACACATCTTAAACTCATTATATTTGAAATTGAACTCATTATCTGTTCCCCCAAACTGCTTCCTTTTCTACCTTCATTCCTTATTACTCAGCAGGGCTTCTTAATCTTTTTCTACAAGAAACCTTATTTGTGTTTTGGCAGTGTTGGTTGGTGTTGCACAGCCTGAGGGTACGTGCAGTGCAAAGTACTCTTGCTTTGTGTTCAGAACCAACGCTGCAGTGAAGCCGCAAGATGCAGTTCGGGCAAGCACTGCCAGAAACACCTCAGATTCATTATGCTTTGATTTTTAATTAATTTTTGGTCATTGCATATTCCAAAACCTTTTAATATTGCCAAATTTTTTGTGACCCTATGTGGGGTTTGGACCCTCAGTTTAAGAAGTACTGCATAGAGGCAACAGTACCTCCTCATTCCCTCAAACTCATTACCTAGGACCACCATATCTAATTCGTTGCCAAGGCCTGTCAATCTCACCTTGCAATATTTCTCGAATATGTCCCTTTCATTCCTCTGACACTGACACCACTCTAGTTCAGGCCCCCATAACCTCAAGGCTTACACCAAATGATTATCCTAAGGTACAAGTCTGACTATATCACCTTTGCTCTCCTACCCTCACAAAACTTCAGTGACTTCCTATCACATCCAGGATTTTATAAAAAAATCCACTGTTTTTGCATTCTAATCCCTTTATAACTTATTACCCCTCCTACTTTTTTCCAATCTTCTTGTATCTTACTCCTTATGGCATACTCTTTGATCCAAAGGCATTGGCCCCCTTGATGTTCCAGGAAGACACTCCATCTCTCAGCTACAGGCATTTTCTCTGGCTGTTTCACATGCTTGGAATGTTGTTCCTCCTCATCTGTGCCTACTGGCCTCCCTGGCTTCCTTTAGGTCCCAACTAATATTCTACCTTTTATAGGAAGTCTTCCCAACCTTTTCTTACTTTTAGTGCCTTCCCTCTGTTAATTAGTTCCTATTTGTCCTGTTTATAGTTAGTTTGTATATATTTGTTTATTGTCTCCCTCATTAGAAAGTGAGCTCCTTCAGGGCAGGGCCTATCTTTTGCCCCTTTATATATCCCCAGAGTTTAGCACAAGGCCAGATCTATAGAAGCTACTTAATAAATGTTTATTGATTGGTTAATTGATGGATTTTAAAACCTCTAGATTGACTACCAAGCTGTCTTGATATCAGGTTCACTCCACTGTGCTCTGATCAATGCTGTCTGACTATTCCAAAGTTTTGCAATCTGTTTCTGGCCCTGCCATTTACTAAATAAACACACACACATATTATATACATACACATATACATATACATTTACATATTCATACACATATACATATACATATTCATATACATATACATATTCTTAATCTTTCTCTTGCTTATTTTTATTCCTGACCTATGGTCTGGAACAGTGCCTGATAACTACATATTTTCAGGCTGGTCTGTCTCTCCTTTCTGCTTGGTGACCTCTGCTGGTTTGAAACAAGGAGTATCAACAAATAGATATCTTAGCTTGTATTCTTTTTTGCCCTTTTCTTTTCACTTCTATATATTACACCAGACTTAATTAAAAATAAACTTTTCTCTTTCCTGTTAGGTTTCTGTACAAAATTTGTTTTCTTTGACTATTTTGATGCAATACACAACTTGTACCTCATACATCACTGAGTCCTCTTCCTCTATGTGTG
Organism: Vombatus ursinus; assembly: GCF_900497805.2. Lineage (NCBI taxonomy): Eukaryota > Metazoa > Chordata > Mammalia > Diprotodontia > Vombatidae > Vombatus > Vombatus ursinus. The sequence continues at coordinate 43,640,259 of NW_020954569.1, read as the reverse complement.
AGGAGGTAAGACCTGCATTAAGATCTTTGTTTTCTTGTTTTACTCTAAAACAAGAATACTTGCCTTGCAAATCCTGTTCATTTATCTTGTATGCTGGAAGCTTTACCTTTCATTGATTAATTCCTGAGATTGCTTTGGATCTTAAATTTATCTGCACTTTCATTAAGAAAAACCTTGATTTGGCTATTTAGGGATGGAATGTACTTAGCTTACCACCTTTATTCAATGTCAACTATATGTGGAAAAATACCTAAGCTTGGTAACTGATTGGATGGGTCCTACCAAGGATCTGAAGAGGTCACATTTAATAGTGTTTTATAGCTAGCAAAGCACTTTATGTACACCACTTCATTTGATACAAACAATAACCCTACAGGGCACATGTTGCTACTATTGCATTTTATAGACGAGAAGAAACTGCATCTCAAAGAGGTTAAGTGAGTTGGTTAGTCACTAAGCCCTAGTGTATCATAGCTACCTAAGATAGGATGCTAGGAACCCAGAAATGTACTGGAGTGATCTTGAAAAGCACTTGAAAAGAATGGTAGGACCAATTCTGGCTTTAGGTGGAACATTAGGAGAGTAGGCAAGAGATACAGGCTATATAAGCAGTTGGTCTTATAATGGTTTTGTGTCAGATACCAGAGAAAAGTTAGTGGTCAATCATCAGCAAGCATTGGCAAGGGCTACAGATATGATCAGGACTTTGGAATTTGTGAAAAACATTGGGAACAAAGCAGGGCACAAGTCTCAATAGAACTGGGCAATAGGAAAGGGTATCAATGCAAGAGACCTAGAAACTGTGATTCGTCTTCAAAGTGGGTGTTTCATACTACTGAATAAAGTAACAGCATTTTCAGAAATTCACTTAAGCAAATATTTTTGAGTGCCTAAACACTATACACAGTTTTATAGCCTGTTGGGTATAGCTCCAAATTGTTTTCAGGAATGGTTGGACTAGTTCACAACTATATCAACGATACATTAGTGTTCCAAATTTCCCATATCCCCTACAGGATTTGTTATTTTCCTTTTCTGTCATGTTAATCAATCTGATAGGTATTAGGTGGTATCTCAAAGTTGCTGTAATTTGCATTTCTCTAATCAGTACTGAGTTAAAGCATTTTTTCATGTGACTATTGATAGCTTTGATTTCTTATTTGTGAAAACTACTTATTCATATCTTTTGACCATTTATCAATTGGGGAATGACTTGCATTCTTGTAAATTTGTCCTAGTTGCCTTTGCATTTGAGGGCTCTATCAGAGAAACTTGCTGTAAATTTTTTTCCCAAGTTTCCTGTTTTCTTTCTAATTTTGGTTGCATTAGTTTTGTTTTTGCAAAACCTTTTTAAATTTCATGTAACTAAAATTATCAATTTTTCTGCCCATAATCCCCTTTATCTCTTGTTGGGTCATAAACTCTGTCCTTCTCCATAGATTTGAAAGGTACATTTTGCCATGTTCCTTTAATTTACTTATGTATCACCCTTTATATCTAAATCATTTACCCATTTTGACCTTATCTTGGTATATGGTAAAGTGCTGGTCTATGCATAGTTTCTGTCAAACTGCTTTCCAGTTTTCCTAGAAATTTTAGTTAAATGATGAATTCTTACCCCCAAACCTTGGATCTTTGGGTTTATTAAACACTAGAGTAGTATGGTCCTTTGCTATCATTTACTGTGAACTTAATCTATTCCAGTGATCTACAACTATATTCCTTAGCCAGTACCACATTGTATTGATGATTACTGCTTTGCAATATAGTTTGAAACCTGGTACTTCTAGGCCATCTTCCTTCACTTTTTTCCCCAATTAATTCCCTTGATATTCTTGACCTATTGTTCTTTTATGTGAATTTTGTTACTCTTTTTTCTAGCTCTATAAAATAATTTTTAGTTGATTTAATAAAACTGAATAAGTAAATTAACTTAGGTAGAATTATTATTTTTATCATATTGACTCAGCCTATCCATGAGCAAATAATATTTCTCCAATTGTTTATAGCTATCTTTATTAGTGTGAAAAGTGTTTTGTGATTATATTCATATAATTGCTGGGTTTGTCTTGGCAAATAGAATCCCAAGCATTTAATATTGTCTACAGTTATTTTAAATTGATTTATCTTTTCATCTCTTCTTACTGGGTTTTGTTAGTAGCATATAGAGATGCTGATGATTTATGTGGGTTTATTTTATATTCTGCTACTTTGCTGAAGTTGCAAATTGTTTCAACTAGTATTTTTAGTTGATTTTCCAGGGATCTCTAAATATACTATTATATTAACTCCAAAGAGTGATAGTTTTGTTTCCTCATTGCCTATTTTTATTACTTTGATTTCTTTCTTTTGTCTTATTTTCATAACCAGCATTTCTAGTACAATATTGAATAATTTGACATTCTTGTGACATTTGTGACACATTTGTGACATTCTTGCTTCATTCCTGATCTTATTGGGAAAGCTTCAAGTTTATCCCCATTACAGATAATGGTTACTGATGGTAGTAGATAGAAACTACTTATCATTTCAAGAAAGGCTTCATTGAGTGGAGCCAAGATGGCAGAGTAAAAACAGTGACTTGCTTGAGCTCTCCCTCAAACCCCTCCAAATACCTGTAAAAAAATGACTCTTAACAAATTCTAGAGCAGCAGAACCCACAAAATGACAGAGTGAAATAAATTTCTAGCTCAAGACAATCTGGATGGTTGATAAGAAAGGTCTGTTTCATCAGGCTAAAATAGGAGCACAGTTCAGTGTGGGGTGCACAGGCAAAGACAGGGCCACAGCAAATCCAGAACAGGCCCCAGGGGACTGAATCACAGGCAGCTGTGGCAGTTTCCAGACTTCTCAACCCACAAATGCCAAAGACAACTTGAAAGGTCAGTGGGAAAGGTCTGCCAGTGAGAGGAGCATGGTCCAGCTTTGGCCCTAGCTCAGTCTCTATGGGGTGGCCACAGTAACAGCTACTTCCAGCACTGTTGGCCTACAGACTGTGGGGAGATCAAGTGGCTGATCAGAGGGGGATTGCAGGGAACTCTTTGCTGATACTGAGGCAGTATTTCCTTACTTTGCCTGTGCTTAGATCTGGGTCACAGTTCTGGGTGGCAGTCCTGGGATGAGGAGGAATGCTGGTGTGGTGGGGCTTGTGGTGGTGGTGGAGAGGAAATCCTAATCACAGTTCCAAGGCAGAAAAGAGTGCTTGTGGTCACTCATAGTCAGAGCACAGGCCAGAAAAGGAGTAAACATCTTGCCTTTGATCATACCACCTTGGATGAACAGATCCCTAGGAGTATCTTTGAAAACAGCTGCACAAAACCCCTGAAGTTTGGGACAGTACACCCTTCACCTTGGAAGCAGACCCCTACCTTAACAAAGAGTTTAAAAGCAAAGCAATTGGCTTGGAACATGAACAAACAGTGGAATGAAACTCAGACTAGAGAATCTTACTCCAGTGACAAAGAAGATGAAAACATACAATCAGAAGACAACAAAGTCAAGGTTCCTACATCCAAAACTTCCCAGAAAAATATGAATTGGTCTCAAACTATGGAAGAGCTCAAAAAGGATTTTGAAAAGCAAGTAAAAGAAGTAGAGGAATAATTGGAAAGAGAAATGACAGTGATACAAGGAAATCATAAAAAATCAGTCAATAGCTTGCTAACAGAGACCCCAAAAATACTGAAAAAATAACAGCTTAAAAATTGACTAACCCAAATGGCAAAAAAGGTCCAAAAAGCCAATGAGGAGATAAAATGCCTTAAAAAGCAGAATTGGCCAAATGGAAAAGCAGGTCCAAAAGTTCACTGAAGAAAATAATGCCTTAAAAATTAGAATGTAGCAAATGGAAACTATTAACTCTATGAGAAATCAAGAAATTATAAAACAAAACCAAAAAATGAAAAAAAAAATTGAGGACAATGTGAAATATCTCATTGGAAGAACAATTGACCTGGAAAATAGATCTGGGAGAGATAATTTAAAAATTATTGGACTACCTGAAAACCATGACCAAAAAAAGAGCCTAGACAAGATCTTTCAAGAAGTTATCAAGGAAAACTGCCCTGATATTTTAGAACCAGAGGGTAAAATAGAAATTGAAAGAATCCACCGATAACCTCCTGAAAGAGATCCCAAAAGGAAAACTCTTAGGATTACTATAGCCAAATTCCAGAGTTCCCAGGTCAAGGAGAAAATTCTACAAGCAACCAGAAAAAAACAATTCAAGTATTGTGGAAGCACCATCAGGATAACACAAGATTTAGCAGCTTCTATGTTAAGGGATCAGAGGACTTGGAAAATGATATCCTGAAGGTCAAAGGAGCTAGTATTAAAATCAAGAATCCCCTACCCAGCCACATTGAGTATAATCCTTTAGGGGAAAAAATGGATATTTGATAAAATAGAGGATTTTCAAGCAGTCCTGATGAAAAGATCATGGTTGAATAGAAATTTGACTTTCAAATAGAAGACATAAGAGAAGCATGAAAAGGTAAACAGGAAAGAGAAATCATAAGGGACTTATTAAATTTGAACTGTTTACATTCCTACATGGAAAGATAATATTTGTAACTCATGAGACCTTTCTCAGTATTAGGATAGTTGGAGGGAATATGTATCTAGCTAGCTAGCATCTAGCTATCTATATCTCTCTCTCTCTCTCTATCTCTCTCTCTATATATCTATGTATATACTTATACATAGATATATATAGAAGGGGGCACAGGGTGAGTTGAATATGAAAGGATGTATCTAAAAAATAAAATTAAAGGATGGGAGAGGATTGTACTGGGAGAGGGAGAAAGTGCGAGGTAGAATGAAGTAAATCATCTCACATCAAAGAGGCAAGAAAAAGCTTTTATAGTGGAGGGGAAGAAGGAGGAGGTGAGAGGGAATGAGTAATCTTACTCTCATTGGATTTGACTTAAGAAGGGAATAACACACACACTCAATTGAGTATGGAAATCTACATTCCTACATGGAAAGATAATATTTGTAACTCATGAGACCTTTCTCAAAATTAGGGTAGTTGGAGGGAATATTTCTATCTCTCTGTCTCTCTCTCTCTATATATCTCTCTCTCTCTCTATCTATCTATATCTATATATATAGATATATATCTGTATTCATTTATGTATATATCTATCTTACCCTACAAGAAAATAGGGGGGAGGTGAGAGGGAATGAGTGAATCTTCCTCTTATTGGATTTGACTTAAGAAAGAAATAACATACACACTCATAAGTCCCCTATGATTTCTCTTTCCTGTTTATCTTTTTATGCTTCTCTTGAGTCTTGTATTTGAAAGTCAATTGAGTATGGAAATCTCTCTTACCCTACAGGAAAATAGGGAGAAGGGGATTATAGAGAATGGGATGATAGAAGAAAAGGACAGTTTGGGGGAGGGGGTAATCAGAAGCAAATACTTTTGAGGAGGGACATGGTCAAGGGAGAGAATAGAAAAAATGGGGGGCAGGATAGGATGGAGGGAAATATAGTTGCTCTTTCACAACATGACTATTATGGAAGTCTTTTGCATGATTGCACATGTATAAGCTATATTTTGCCTGCCTTCTCAAGGCAAGGGTGGGTAGCAAGGGAGAAAGGGAGAGAATTTGGAACTTAAAGGTTTAAAAATGAATGTCAAAAATTGTTTTCACATGCAACTGGGAAGTAAGATATACAAGCAAAGGGGTATAGAAATCTGCCCTGCCCTACAGGAAAATAGAAGGGGAAGGGGATAAGTGGGGGGGGGGGACAGAAGGGAGAACAGATTGGGGGAAGTGGTATTCAGAATGCACTCTGTCTTGGGGCAGAGGCAGGGGAGAGATAGGGAGAAAATTTGGAACTCAAAATCTTGTGGAAGTGAATGTTGAAAAATAAAAATAAATTAATTATTTTTTTAAAAGAAAGGATTCATTGATTCCTATGCTTTCTAGTATTTTTTTTTTAAATAAGAATGAGTGTTGTATTTTGGAAGGGCTATTTCTTTACCTGTTTTTTTTTTTTTCAGATAGTTCATATAGTATTGGGATTGTTGTTGTTGAGTCATTTTAGTTGGGTCTGACTCTGCATGAACTTATTTAGCATTTTCTTGGCAAAGATACTAGAAGGTTTGCCATTTCCTTCTTCAACTCACTTTACAGATGAAGAATTGAGGTAAATAGGGTTAACTGACTTGCCTAACGTCACACAACTATTAAGTGTCTGAGGTTCGATTTAAACTCAGAAAGATGAGTCTTCCTGATTTCCAGCCCAGTGTTTTCTCCACTGTGCTCCCTAGCTGCCCTATTACTGCAATTATTTTTTTTTTGTATTTAAATGTTTGGTAGAATTCATCTGGTCCTGAGGATTTTTTTTTCTTAGAGAGCTTATTGATATCTCATTCCATTTTTTTTCTGATAAAAGGTTATTTAAATATTATATTTCCTCTTCTCTTAATGTGGGCAGTTTATATTTTTGTAAATATTCATCCATTGCACTTAGATTGTCAGATTTATTGGTATAATTGGGCAAAATATTTCCTAATAATTGATTTAATTTCCTCTTCATTGGTGGTGAATACATTCTTTTCATTTTTGATAGTGGTAATTTGCTTTTCTTTCTTTTTTTATTCAAATTTACCAATAACTTGTCTATATTGTTTTTTATTCATAAAACCAGCTTCTAGTTATATTTATTAGCTCAATAGTTTTCTTACTTTCAATTTTATTACCTTTTCTTTTATTAATTATCACTTTAGGTTTTCAGGATTTCCAATTTGGTGCTTAACTGGAGATTTTTAATTTGTTCTTTTTCTAGTTGTTTTTTAGTAGCATGCTCAATTCATTGATCTGCTCTTTCTCTATTTTATTGATGTAAGAGTTTGATGTCACCATCCTGATGCCATTGGTCTTCTTGGAAAATGAAGGAAGAACAACAATCTGTGAGTGGTAGTAGCTGCCCCACTAGGTACCCAACTGGTCAGTTCTAGTTGGGCAATGCTGCTATTTAATTCCTTCTTCCCTCCCTTCCTTCCATTCTTTCATCTTTCCTTCCTTCCTTGCTTCCTTCTTCCCTTCCTTCTTTCCATTTTTTCTTCCTTCCTTCTTCCTTGCTTCTTATTCCTTCTCTTCCCCCTCCTCCTCCTCTCCCTCTGTCCACATAAGAAGTCGTATCCTTACATGTGGGTCTCTATCCAAAGGAATATAAATTCCCAAGACATGTTGGGGTTTGAGGGCTAATTTTTTTTCTTCTCTACTTATTTATTCTATTGTTTCTGTTTTCCAAAAATTAAAAAGAACTGGGACAATTAACTCTTTTATCTTACATAGTTTTTATTCATGATTTCTTGGAACATAGTTCTGAAAAATCAGGCTTTGAAAAAAGCTTACTGAGATTCAAATGAAGCTACTTGACCATGCCTTTAAACCCAAATCACTCAGGCTTTCACTGATTGGCCAATAATTGGTCTGAGCCCAAGCCTCTTTTACTCATTGTTTAGGTTTTGATGGTTCAGAGTGGTTGTAAATAGAAAACATTTTTATTCTGGTCAGAAACCCTGAGTGTCTTCCTTTCTTAAACTGATTCTTTTGAGAAGGCAAACTAGGTCATCTTTTGCCTCAATTATTACCTATCCTTTAATCACCAAATGAATGTTGCCTCAGACATACTGAGGCCTGGAAACTCCATAGCTTAAAAAGGTCAGGGCCTCTCACTGCATATAGACCATCAGTGTCCTAACCTACTACTGGCCAACTGGACTCTGATGACACTAGAGGAGAGAGTGAGCCTGATGACTTTACACAGCCCTGCCTCACTTAAATCTAATTCATTTGCAAGTCAAGACATCAGCCTCCTGATGTCATTGGTCTTTTTTTGAGAATGAAAGACAAGGAACAACAATGATGTAAGAGTTGAGATAAATAAAATTTCCCCTAAGTGCTATTTTGACTGCATCCCATAAATTTTGGTAAGTGGTCTCATTGTCATTGTCGTTAATGAAATTATTGATTGTTTCTATGATTTGTTCTTTGAACCTTGTTGAATGCCTTATGATTTCTCTTATATGTTTAACATTTTTAGGTTTCTCTTGAGTCATGTATTTAAAGTGAAATTTTCTATTCAGCTCTTTTTTTTTTCATCAGGAATTCTTGAAAGTTCTCTAATTAAATATTAATATCTTGCCCTTAAAGGGGAATACTCAATCTTGCTGGGTAGGATATTCTTGGTTGTAATCCCTGATCTTTGCCTTCTTGAACAACATATTCCAAGCCCTCTGCTCCTTTAGGGTGGGAACTGCTAGATCTTGTGGGATATTGACTATTACTCCATGGTATTTGAATTGCCACTTTCTGACTTCTTGAAGTATTTCCCCTTTGATGCAGGGGCTAGGGAATTTGATGATAATATTCCTGGGTATTTTCATTTTGGTATCTTTTACAGGTGGTGATTGGTGGATTCATTCAATTTTTATTTGACCCTCTAGTTTTAGGATACTGAAGCAGCTTTCCTTGATAATTTCTTGAAATATAAAGATTTAGATATCTAGAATCTTTCTTTAATCATGGATTTCAGGTAATCCAATTATTCTTAAATTGTCTCTCCTCAATTTATTTTATAGATCAATTGTTTTTCCAATGAGTTTTTCACATTTTCTTCTGTTTTTTTCATTCTTTTGAACTTGTTCTATTGTTTCTTGATGTCTCATGTAGTAATTAGCTTCCATTTCACAAATTCTAATTTTCAAGCAATTATTTTCTTCCGTGAGCTTTTGTAACTTTTCCCCTCATTTGACCAATTCTGCTTTTGAAGGTGTTATTTTGATTAGTGAATTTTTGTACTTCTTTTTAAATTTAGTCAGTTCTCTCTCTCTCTCTCTCTCTCTCTCTCTCTCTCTCTCTCTCT
>NW_020954569.1:43481667-43631363 GCF_900497805.2 Vombatus ursinus | reverse complement strand
TCTCTCTCTCTCTCTCTCTCTCTCTCTCTCTCTCTCTCTCTCTGTCTCTCTGTCTCTCTTTTGACTAGGCAATGGAGTTAAGTGACTTGCCAAGGGTCACAGGGCTATGTAATTGTCAGAGGCCAGATTTGAACTCAGGTCCTCCTGTACCCAGGGCCACTGCTCTATCTGCTGTGCCACCTAGCTTCCCCAGTTCTCTTTTTATAAAGTGTTATATTCTTTAGTATTTTTTGTGCCTCTTTTACCAGGCTGTTGTCTTTTCATAATTTTCTTCCTTTGCTTTCATTTCTTTACCTAATTTTTTCCCCTTTGCTACTCACTCTGATTTTTAAAATCCTTTTTTTAACCTTTACCAGAAATTCTTGTTGGAATTGTATCCAATTCACATTTTTCTTTGAGGCCTTGCTTATAAGTGTTTTGAGTTCATTGTCTTCCAAGTTTGTATCTTGACATTTTCTGTCACCATAGTAGATTCTATGGTCAAGTTCTTTTTTGTTGTTGTTTCATCATTTTTCACCCTGTTACTTGATTTGGAACTTTATATTAATGTTTCTGGCATGGTGAGGGGGGAGAGGATCTATCTCAAGTTTCATGCTTTTTCAAACTGTTTTTTTGAAAGCTAGTTCTGGAAGCTTGACAATTGTCAGTTGGTGTGGTGGGAGCTGGTGAGAGGTATAGTTGCTGCTCTCTTGGACTACACTTAAGAAAGGCCCTGGGCTCCTTAGAATTGCAGTTAATGCTTCTCCTCAGGGCCTCTTCTCTTTTGGGACTTCCTTGTCTCCCTGATTCCTTAGGGCAGGGAGTGATACCTCAGGTCTTCCATTCCCTCTTGATCAAAAGTGCTCTTCTCAGCCCTTGATGTATGACCTAAAGTCAGTATATGCAATGGAATTGCCAAAGAACATCTGTTCCTGCATCCAGGGTGTACCCCTACTACATGGGTATCCTGAAATCTCTTTCTGATCAGTTGCCAGGTTCCCTTACCATTTTTGGCTTGAGAATTCCCAAAGTTGCTGCTCCTTCTGCTCCTTCTCTCACCATCACCTAATTCTACTCCTGGTGTTCCAACCATGCAGGCTGTGGGCAACCTCTACCTTCCTGTGTCATAGATCTTTCTTTTCAATCTCCTACATTGTCTTGGGCTAGAAGAATGTCTCATTCTGATCTTTTGTTGTTTCTGTCACTTCAGAATTCAATTTGAGGCATTATTTTAAAATTATTTGGAGGGGAATGTTGGAAGAACCCAGCTGAGTGCTTTCTCTACTCTGTCATCTTGGCTTTACCATTCCCCACCCCCAACCTTTTATTTTTCTTTTTCACAAATGCTGTCTATCCATTTGCTCACTTAGGGTTGTGAAGTTTTGGGTTTTTGTTTTGTTTTTATACTCAAGTGAAAGATTTTGCATTTATCCCTATTGAATTTATTAGATTCAGCCCAGTTCTATGAAACCTATTAATCAAAATCCCTATCAAGAAAAGCTGGGAATCAAGTCTATAGAACCTAAGTTATTTTCCATTTTTTGATATGTAGAACAGAACTACAAGTATGAAGGGACTCCATAGGTTCCTGGCAAGGTAGGGTTCCCCAGAAAGAGAAGATTTGACTCCCCAATAAACCCAACTATCTTCATATGCATGTGGAACCTTGACACTTGAGTAGGATTGCAAATTTTGAAGAACATACTGATCCCTCATAGGGATAGAGACACACCAGAAAGTTAAAAATTGTTACTTTATGGGTTTAGCAGATCAGAAATGAATTTTCGTATTTTTCAGTTGAAATAAAGCCCACTCTATAGCCAATATTAGTTCAGCCTGGGTGTTTACATAGGAGCCTAGAACCTTTCTCCCTTTTTGTAAAGTCTTTAGACATGAGCAAAATCAGATGTTCCCAGGGGAAATTCTGGGTATGGACATGACTCAGATAGTCTTAAGATTGTACAGTCAGTATAAACCTAGATCTACATTTCTAGACCATGGGTTATATCCAAATAATTAAAATACTGGGAAAAATGAGACAGAAATAAAGGAAAGATAAACTCAAAGATAAGTGAGGAAAGAGAGATCATTTTTATTGAGGTCTGGGAGAAGAGAAAAGTTTTTAAGCTAAGGTAGCATATGAATTGAGTCCTGACAGTGGTGGGGTTGGGAGAGGGAAACTTCCATATATAGAAGATAAGAAAAAATTAATTCCTGGTCTGGAGGCCACAACGATCAAATGAAATGGAGCCAGCAGATCAGAATGGGAGTTGGAAATGGAGAATAGTAGTTTGGCTATAATATAAAATGTATGTAGATAAATAAGTAAAATAAGGTTGGACTGGTATGTTAGAACTAGATTGTGAAGGGTTTTGAACACCAGGTTTGCACGCACGCGTGTGTGTGTGTGTGTGTGTGTGTGTGTGTGTGTATTTGTATGTATTTTGGTAAGTAATGAGGACCAAAAAGAATTTTTTGAGTAGAGAACTGACATGATCAAATTTGTGAATTATGTTAATGAGGCAATAATGTGTTATATGGTTTAGGTAGACTGGGTAGACTAGAACACCAAACAGATAGCTATTTTAAAAATACACTATGGATGGTGACTAAATTACTCTGCTTTCATAGCATTATTAACAAATTGTTCCTAGAAGAGAAACTGGAAATTATCTGAGACCATTTAAAAAATTGTAATCAAAGATAAAATCCTGTGTTCATGATTTTATATTGATGCGGCCAAAGTGAGGAGTTAGTGTTTTAATAGGAAACATTTTTAGATATTTTTAAAGTTATGGCCCCATTTATATTAGAGAAGTATAGAAAATCATTAGTATTCTTCAACCTGTGACAAAGGAACAACTGAAATAATAATAAATGTATCATGATATATAACCCTGAGTGGAGCTGTCTCTGACTTTCTGACACAGCTATCATTGCTCAGCCATTGCCATTTTTTTTTAATCTAAGCTCTGTCTGGCATACAGGACTGCCCTTGGAAGACATACATAGTGAGGATGTAACTACTAACATACAGAGCATATATCCAAAAACACCAGTCCCCCACATTACTTTGCCTTAAAGATGAGTCATTTTCTTTTAGTCTCTCACTCTTTCTTCTGACATTGGTCAAAAACTGTAGCATTGTGTACCAACCCAGAAGATCTGTCTCTTTCTGCTTTTTATATGCTGCCTACATATCCTCCAAATGAGAGAAATCAGTTGCTTTGTTAAGACTATTTGCAAGAGCTGATACCTTATTGACACCAACATTGACTGCCTTTCATTCATCAATGTGGTTACATTTTTATAACACTTCAGAAGGTCACAGTAAATTTATGAAACATCTAGTCAGCTCTTCTTTCCTCAAGCATTCTTAAGTCTACCACTTCCTGCTGTCCCTCACTGAGTATGTAGCTATGATCACCCTGATCCAACCATTCCATAATGGCACAGACATCCTCAATGTTCCACATTTCATTCCTGAATATTGCCTTTACAGAGAAGCAATCAATAATTCTGAGGTCTGCCTATGGACCTTATATAGTTCTGCCCCTGACTAAATTAGAGACAAAATTATCTTTGGTACCTTCTTCTGGTTGATTCATACTTGCATTCCTACAACCACCCATACCTAGCAGGACATATGACAAAGAGCCTCTACCTCAGAATCAGAACTCTGGTTCATTAGAATAGTTACCATTGTCTCTGACTTTTTAGACTTAAATCCTCTGCCTATTTAGGCCTAGAATACTTGTCTGATCCTTGCTGCCTTCTTAACTAATTCCTCTAGAGCTCAAAAATGTTGCTGCTTGACCTAGAGTACTTCATAGAATTTATATCACCTAGTAAGACTACCAGTGCTCTCCTGTTGCCACCTGTTTCCTGGAAGGAATTGTTCAGTCAACAAAAACATGGGATTTTTTTCTTTCTTTTTGGTGGAAAGTCATGTGGGTGCTATGGAGAGCATCAGCTAAAACAGGCAGTAAAGAGAGATTTTGATTCTTCAGAGAATTCAGTGATGTTTACTTCAATATTGACAGCCAAAGATCTATCACTATATATATTTTTTTCTTGAAATTGAAGTCCAAATTCTCATATGGTTCTGGAAATGAAAATTTAAATATCAAATAAAGGAGAAGAGGGTTTCTGACAATGAGCATTTTTTTTAGTATATAGACAGCCAAAAATGGTTTCAGCACATTTCACATAATTTAATATCTTCACAGCCTGGGCAATTATCCTAATAGCAGGGAACCAAGCCCTACTAGTAAGTCTTATCCCCTCTTTGTCCGGCTTGTTTCTTTGATATTAGAATCTAGTTGCCTACCACAGGGGGAGATCTAGGGTTTTATTAAAGGGGGATCAGTGCTCTGTTAATCTAATTTAAAAGCATTAAAAGTAGTAGAGAAGCATTAATTGATTTGTTGGAAGATTTGTAACCTCTCATCAACCTTAAAGCCTTTCTTTCCCCCTCACCTTTTCCATTTGGACATACTATAAAAATGGTAAACCAGGAAGCATTACATACTAAGCATTTCTTCTACTTTATGAAATGTTTCTATTTTAGAGAGAGGAAAGAGGAAGAGAGAAAGAGAGAGAGAGAGAGAGGGAGGGAGAGACAGACAGACAGAGAGACAGAGACAGTAACACAGAGATCAGACAGACACTGAGAGACAGAGAGAGACTGAGAGACAGAAAGAGACAGACAGAGATGAGAGAGAGAGATAGAGAATATTTACATACATCCTATATATGTAGTAGTATATACAATGTAAAATTAATAAAGTCAGCTAGACCAGACAGTGGATAAGAGTGCTTGGATGAAGTCAGGAAGACCTAACTTCAAATTGTACCTTAGACACTAACTAAATGTTTGATCCTAGGCAAGTCAGTTAACCTCTTTTGGCTTCAGGTTCTTCATCTGTAAAATGGAGTTAATAACACCTGCCATATAGAGTTAGAGTACTTACAAAGGCAATCAAGCAATCAAAAAATAATTATTAAGTGTCTAGTATGTATCTGGGCCTGTGCCAGATTCTATGACTATAAGAACAAAAAAAATGAAGTAATCACTGCTCACACAGATTTAAAATTCTAGAGGGAGAGACAAGTTCATAGATATGTATGTGTATGTTTATATAATTATATAGACAGCATAAATGGATAAAGTTAACAAATATAAACAAACACAAAATAATTAAATACAAAACAGTTTGGGAGCTCTCTAGTTGAGAGTATGAAAAAAGGTTTTACCCAAAAGGTGGTACATCAGCTGTATTTTAAAGGAAGTGAAAGACTTTATGAGGTGCCTGTAAGGAGAGAGTAGATAGCAGTGCTGAAGCACAAAGGTGGGATGTGGAGTCTTGGCTTGAAGATATTGGGGCTGCATAACATAGTAGAGACTTGCAGTTGAGGAGACTTGGGTTAAGAAACCATTCATCTGACACTTACTTGTACTTACTGACATTTACTTGTACCCTGAACAAGTCATTTAACTTCCAATTCTCCAAGAAAACCTCTAAAACTATAAACTGCATAACAGTTGACAACTTCCTCAATAGGAGGCCCCTAAATCATTGAAATCACAGGTTTGTTTTTTTTTAAGTAAAACAAGAACTAGTAAAAAAAATGACTTTATATTAGTCACACCTTCAGCAAGGTCCAATAAATGTGGTGATCTTGGGCACCAGGATAAAGTTTTGTTATGCATAACTTTATGAGTGGGGAGAGGATGAATGTACCTTTCTGTTTGTTTTAAGAGGTGCCAAAAGGCCTATCTGAACAAAAATATCAATTCCACTCACTTATCACAATGGTAGCCCTAATATGTACATTTTATCTTGGAGTTAGTTTTGCATTATAGCTACAAATGATGTCATTGATGAATTCATTTTTAACCAATGATGGTAGAATCTACCCAAGTTTTGTCTTAACTCAATTGGCAAGAATTTAGTTTTCAGTTGTTTTCCATTAGTTTTTCATGGGAAAAAAATAGAAAAGCAGTCACCAAGAGAATTACAGGAAGAACAGGAGAGTTTTGATAAAGAAAATAAAAAGGTTCCTCAGATGCAGTGCCTTGCTGAAGGACGTGAATGGCTCCTGAACAGAATATGTTTAGTATATGATGGTCCTACAGACACACTTCACCTACCACATTATCTTTGCAAAGGGTTAGCTCATTTATTAAATTTTTCAAAATACATTAGGTTAGATAACATTGAAATGAGGACATTTTATTTATCAATGCAGATCCGCAGCTTTTCTGTGACTTAAAATCTTGGAGAATTAAGACCCCTTCAAATTCTAAAAGTATTTTATTCTAATAGGGCACAAATATCAAGCATTACCTCCAGATTGTGTTGTTTATTATTTAATTTTTAATGAGTCATGCTGGAACCACTGTATTTTCTTATTTTTTTAAATAAGACTTTTTCCAAATACTATTTAAATTCAATTCAATAGAACACATTACTAATGTTGCTAATAAATTCAAAAGTAAAGGAAGTATGTTTTTCCACCTCCAATATTATTTTAAATGGTTCTAGAAATATTAATGATAGCAACAAGACAAAGAGAAAGAAATTTAAAGTATAAAAATAATCAGAGAGGCAGTAAGCTATCTGCATTTAATGATGATACCATGGTTTTAGAAATTCCTAAGGAGCCAAATAATTGAAATGATGGTTTCAGCAAAATACTAAGCTACCAAATTAAACCAACCAAAAAATGTTGCTCTCTAATAATAGCAAAATCTAGGAATTAATTTGAGAAAGGCAAGTAGTACTGTAATTACAAATTTTTAGCATCAATCTATTGAAGCATACTTTTAATTAAAAAGAAAACTGTTCCTTAAAGAAATAAGGAATAACATCACTACCTGGAGGAATAGTCAATGTTCATGGAAGGGTCAAAACAATATGATAAAGTAATAATTCTACAGAAATAATTCATATAATTAATGTTATGCCAAACAAACTACAAAAGAGATTCTTTACAGAATGAGATTTTTTAAAAAAAGTTAAAAATTAGTCTCTTAGCTATTTGGTTAGTTAGTAGATTAGTTAGTTTATTAGTTTGATATCTAAATTTATATGGACAACTAATAGAAATTAGAGACGAAGACAAGAAGGATAAGAAGGAAGAGGGAATGGTACTTTCAGATTTCAAAGTATATTATAAAATGACAATCAAAAAAAAGCATTGGATACTGATTAAAAAAATGTAGAAACATAAAAGTTGAACAATGGCACAGACTAGAGGAAGAAGAATCATACTGACAACTCAATAACATAGTGTTTAATAACACTGAAAATATAAATTACCTAGGAAATAAATCCCTATTTTATAAGAACTTCTCAAAAAATTGGAAAGCAGTCTGGTAGAGATTGCATTGACCAGCATCCTACCACATTCCATAATAAATTCAAATTGCAAATTCTTAACAGCCTTTGGTAATTGCCTTTATTCCTTGTCAGATTAAGAATTTATCTTCCCTCCCATAATTGTTAAAAACTATATGATTAGCTACTCTTATAATTAGTTTTTATCATATGATGTTATTATTCATGTCACATACACATTTTGAATTTAAAGTGAAAAATAGCATGTTTCAGTCTGTATTCAAACAATATCAGTTCTTTCTCTGGAGGCAGATAGCATGCTTCATCATGAGCCTTTTGGAACTGTCTTGGATCCTTTTATTGCTTAGATGAGCTAAGTCTTTCACAGTTGGTCATCACACAATGTTGCTGTTACTGTGTGCAATATTCTCCTGGTTCTACTCACTTCACTTTGTATCAGTTCTTGTAAGTCTGTCCAGTTGTTTTGTTTTTTTTTTCTGAAATCATCCTGCTTGCATTTCTCATAGCACAGTAATATTCCATCACAGTCTCATACCACAACATGTTTAGCCATTCCCTAATTGATGGATATTCCCTAGATTTCCAACTCTTAGCTACCACAAAAATAACTGGTATAAATATTTTTGTACAAATAGGTCATTTTCCCTTGCTTACCTAAATTTAATGTTTTTTCTAATGCCTAACACAGTACTCTGCACACAGCAGGTGCTCATTATATCTTTGTATAAATGAACCACTAGAAATGTAAGTTTAAGAAGATCACACTCGACCAGGGAAGAAGATGAGTTCTGGAAATGTTGATTTTTAGGTATAGGTAGAACACACAGGTGTAATAGCCAGCAGGAAATTAGAAATAGAGACCAGAACTCAGAAGAAATTTCAGGTAAAACTATAAAATTTTGAAACATTTGAACAGAGGTGATGATTCAAGCATTTAAAAATAGATCTAATCACTAATGAGAAGGATGTAAAAAGAGAAAAGGCCAAGGGCAAAATTTTAGGATACTCCCACACTTGGGGAAGGGGTAGGAATAAGAAGAGAAACCAGCAGGAGATCAAAGAAAGTTGGTCAAAGAGGTAGGAAAAGGACCAGGATAGAGAAATTTCACAAAAAGTGAAGAGATGGGCAGATATAGAGAAGCTGGGGTGATCAACAATATTATGCCACAGAAAAGTAAAGGCAGATAAGGACTGAAACAGCCACTTGATTTTGTATTTGGAGATTATGGCATAGTGGAAACAGAAGCCAGGTTGCAAGAGGTAAAAGGGATATATGGTCAGAAACTGCAGACAATGAGTATACAAATTTTTAAACAAATTTTCCGGTGAAGCAGATAAAAACTAAGATGACAGTTTTGGGGTGTGGTAGGATCAAGGATTTATTTTTAGAGTAAGGCATATATCTAAATATGCTTCTACATGTATTTAGGAGAAAACTTTTGGAGATGGAGAGTTTATAGGTGAGAGAGGGAATGATTGATAAAATCCCAGAAGGATGAGATTGAAAGCTAGCTATGTTATTACTGATGAGATAGAAGAAAGAGAGAGAGTAAGTAAATTTATAAAGAATTTTAAAGAAATCCTTGTTCACTTGTTTCAGTCATGATTAACTCCTTGTGACCCCATTTGGGGTTTTCTTGGCAAAGATACAGGAGTGGTTTGCCATTTCCTTCTCTAGATCATTTTATAGATGAAGATCTGAGGCAAACAGGGTTATGTGGCTTATCCAGGGTCACACAGCTAGTAAGTGTCTGAATCCAGATTTGAATTGAGGAAGACGAGTCTTTTAGATTCCAGGCCTGGCTCTCTATTCACTGCTCTATCTTGGATAGAAATAAATGAGGAAGCTCACATTAGATGGCCTCAGTCTTCCCAAGAAATAGGCAAGAACAACTACTTACAGAGAGGCAGAGGGGAGAAGATGAATTTTGAAAGAAATATTTGGAACAGATACTGTGAGTAGTGTGGGGGTAGTCAATCTAGGTTGAATAAGAGTTAGAGTCGAGTTCCTAATCAAGTTGGGTAGACTAAACAGTTGATGGAACACAGACAAAGATGTAGACAGTGAACCAAGTCATGGTAAAAATCAAAGGAGTGGAAAGGCATGTACCATGCTGAGGCTCAAAACCTAACACAGTGACTGGTACATAGTAGGCATTTAATAAACACTTTTTGACTGTTGATAGACTGACATTAAAAGCAATAGCTCAGGTTTGCTTATAGAGTTTGATTGTGACATAATTTATGGGTGAAGGGGACTTACCGTATTTAGCATACTTTTATACTCCTCAAAGCACTCAGAACCAAACCTAGCCTGAGTTACAAAAAATTAAGTTATTTCTCTGGTCCCTTGCCCTGCTGTGGTCAGAGTATTGTAATAATTAAAATGTCTAGGTTAGCAGTGAAGAGGAGAAAATTCATATGTAAGGGTGGGTTTCTCATCAACAGAACTCAGCTCTGAACCAGGAAGAATTGTTGACAAAAGAGACTAGACCTTTCCTATCTCCTGTTTGAGGATTACAGATCTCATAATTGAAACTCTAAAGTAGAAAAGTATTTAGCTAATCCTAGGCTAAGGGTGACTGCCATTGCCCAAACAGTATAGTGGCAGCGGAGCTGAAAAAAAATACTAGGATACTCTAGATTAACAGAATACAGTAACATCTAGCCAAGCCAGAGGCTAGAGGTGGTAGAGACTGCAGCTTACCATTGAATGTAAACCTAGGCGAGTCCAGAAGATCAATACAACTGTTGGGATAGCCTGCTATATGAAGAGCTGAGTGATGCAGGGTCCTGCCTGCCCAGTCTGACAGCAGCAGCCCTCTAGTTAAGTGATCTCTCTGGTTAACTCCAGCAAGGGAGTCTAGCTAAGAATGAATGCTCTAAAAGAACCAATTGAAGGTGAGCCTCCTATCCATTGGTGATGTTGTGCCCTGTGAAGAGCTCTGCTAGCCTATAATAGCAGCTGAGCGACTCATTCATGACCAATATCGATGCCCCATCCTGAAATGAATATTGTGACGACTTACTCTTCCGAGAAGGACAAGACATCGCAGTCCTGCTGTTCTAGAGTTCTGAGTGCCTCACTGTCATTGTACTTCATATGCACAGCCATTGCTGTTCTCAGCCAGGGACTCTGAATATCTTTATGGGAGACTGTGCCCCGGGTGTTTGGAGAAATGCTTTGCAACTATTGTTCTTGCTATTCCTTCCGAGTAAGTGTCTTGTCTAAAAGATAGTCCTCATATGCACTAGGGTGTATAGCTATCAAGGGAGTACGTTCCACTTTTGGGCAACACTGTTAAGCAATTTTTCCTTATATTGAGCCAATATCTGCCTCTGTGTTACTTCTGTCCATTGGTATTTGATCTGCCCTTTGGGACCAAGAAGGAGAATCCTAATCCCTTTTCTAAACATTAGAAGACAGTTCTCATGAGCCTCCTAGGTCTTCAGATCCTTCAAGTCATCCTTAGACAACATAGTTTTAAGTTTCTTTACCCTCCTTGTCATGCTTTTCAGAAAATTCTACAACTTTCCTCTGAGTCCTAAAATCTGTTGCTCAGAACTAAATATAGTGTTCCAACTGTGGTCTGGCCAGAGGAGAGTTTAGTGCCAATAGCTGCCAACTGCTACTGTCATACATTACCATTCACTTGGGTTATAGTCATCAAAATAAGTTATCATCAGTCATCTTTGCCCTTTGAAATTTAAATTAGCTGATTAACCACTGCTCCATGTTTTCTATTCCTCAGATCCTTTAACATGGAGAGAATGTCGTCTGAATAGAACAGCTGTAGTAGCCCATGGGGAAAGAATTCATTTTATGGGCTACAGTATGCAGTGGTCATAACATCAACCCCCAGATTGAAATCCAGCCCACTCTTGTTTTATGGGAGGGGAAAGGAGGAAGGGAGAAAACTGTATTTTGGCTAAAGTCTCAGCACAGGCTGTTTCAGGAGTTTTCAGCACATAACATGCCAAAATATTCTGTCGTGCAGAATAATCATTTTGTAGCACTTTGATAACAGTCATCAACAAAAAACTTGACTGAGACTTGATCCCTCTGGAAAGTATACGAAAACAAGTACTTTTAATATGTGCTGAAACTCATATACCTTTGTTTACCAGTGGATTTAAGCAAGAGAATGTTGGGCTTAACACAAATGATTATGATTAACTTTGACACAAGCTCTAATTCATGAATTTGCTTATTGTCCCTTCTTTCTTCAGATTATAGATAGTGTACAGTCAAACATACACACATATACTTATTTTTCTTTTTATGATGTATTATCTTTATTTATTTTTATTGATGATCTTTCAATACAAGAACATTCACATGCCTAGAATAGATTAGATTTGCCTTGCCAAATGGCAAGGGGATGGACCAGATATAAACTGTTAAGTTCTCCTTTAGATTTATAAAGTTTTCCTTTCATTTTAAAATACAAGTACAATTTACGTGTACATTCATTCAACAAACATTCATTGTTCACTTGCAATGTACAAAGTGCTGTCCTGAAGTTGATCATAGTGCTTTCTGTAATATAATTTAAACATAAAAATGACTGCAAATTTGTCCATTCATCGGAATGCGGTTTGAATACTTAGCTATTCTTTTTAGAGCTATAAATTGGTGTTTGAGAATATGCAAAGCATTTATTTTCTTCCCTCCATAAAAAGTCAATTTAAATAAAGTCCTGAAAATGGGGTCCTTTTAAAAAAAACATAAAAAACCCCACAGTGTAGCTTTTGAGAGTTTTTTTTTCCTCCTTTTTCCTTCACTCTCTTTTTGTGCCTGTCTTATTTCTGGAAGGCATGATGTTCAATAATTCAGGAGGAGCAAGAATCAGCATATCTTACAGCATATTTGATGTGCCAACAAACAGACTGGAGATTGTTTCATTTCAATTAGCCTCTTTGTTGCCAACAAAAGAGTGACAAACACACTGAGAGAGGGCCAGGCATAGAGAGCTTTGGCTTTTCACATTGTTTTTTTTTTTTTTTTTTTGATGCCTAGGTTCCTTATCTTCAGCCTCTTACCATTCATTCCCCCTCCTCCTCTCACCCTTTTCCTCCTCTGCCATGCTTTATCTACTATTGTTCTCCATGTATCATCTTACCTGGGATCAAGTGACTCTCTCCAGCACAAAAACAAGGCCTCGGATTCTTTTTCAGGCCTCTTCTGATCTCCTAGGCTAATTGGCTCAGGTGTAAACCAAGCCAGCAGGGCTGCGACTTTGATGTGACACTTTAGAGCCGAGCACCTGGTAACATCCCTGTTTGTGTGTCAAATACCAGCCGGCCTCGCCTGCTGCTCAAGCCCAGCTAATAAAAAACGCTCGTAATCACGTTGTATTACAAGGCTCAAATTCATGCTGTTACTTTATTGCAAGGTTGTCATTAATTTTGCAGGGTGAACCTGGAATCCGATCTGACCTGTTTTTAATAAGTGTGGGTGTCTGCCCAAGTGTGTGTGAGTGACACAGAGGTGACTGCCAGCTGTTTCTTCTTTACATATGGAGTCACCCTATGCTTTGATCAATAATGCTGTTTCACTTTAAAAAGGAGCTCATTTTGTAAGGATGCAGGAAAAGGGCCTTCCCGCCCCCTGTCCCTGTGGTTTGTTTGTAAAGCATACACAATTATGGAAAGGTCAGTCAACAGTAAATAATACCACTTGCTGCTTTCCCTGACACTGTTCTTCCTTGGCCTCTTTAAAGAGCCATCCTGGCCTGTCTCCATATTTTTGGTAAAGAATGATAGCAAAGTGACAAAAAGAAGCAAAAGCAAACTTACTTTTCTTGAGTATGCTCAGAATGTGTTTTTTTTTTCTTTCTAACTGAAATTGACCACATTAGGGTTGGGGTGGGCGGGGAAACTATTTATGAAAAATAACTTTGTTTAAGATGACCTTCCTTAAACATCAAAAATATATAGCTGAACCTGGCTTTAATTCAAATACTTTAGATCGAATCATGCCTCACTCCTCACCAATAAAAAACCAAGTATATAAGGTGGTTTAATTTAGAGGGATGTCTCACACTCCTCTCACTCCTCTCCAAAAAAGAAAAGAGGAATGGTCCAGTAAAGGGGTCTCATGATGAGTACCTAACTTTATAGGATTTAGAGCTGGAAGGGAGTTTAAGGTTCACTTTCATTTTACAGAAGGAATTATAGGTGTGTTCCCCAGGACTCATCATTAGGTCGTTTTGTTTGTTTGTTTTAATCTATCATAGACCCTTGGTTAATTACCTTTTACAATTCTGGAGTTCTATTCTGGACCTAGACACTGGTATAGGAATCTTTTCTAGGGAGATTTCAAAATGTCCATGAACCTGGAAAATTGCATCTTTATTTTTATGCAGTTGGGTTTTTTTGTAATGCTATCTATTTTATTTTATGAAATTAAAAGCATTGTTCTGAGGAGTCTATAGGCTTTACCAGATTGCCAAAAGGGGCCATCTCTCTCTCTCTCTCTCTCTCTCTCTCTCTCTCTCTCTCTCTCTTTCACACACACACACAGACACACACACAGACACACAAGATTAAGAAACCCTGTTTCTAGGACATTAATATTAAAAGCTGATATTTCTCTATGCTCTGAAGTTCTAAGTTTATTGCTAAATCTTTTACTGAACTAAGTCCCATCTATGCTCTCTCTTTTATTCTTTTGTGATATGTTTAGAAGGTTGGGAAAGGGAAACTGGTAAAAGATAATAAAAACAACAGCAAACATTTATACAGCACTTACTACTTGCCAGGCACTGTGCGAAGCACTTTACAATTATCTCATTTGAGCCTTAAAACAATCCTAGAGATATGTGCTAATGTTATATCTGTTTCACAGCTAAGGAAACTGAGGCAAAGAGGCTAAGCGACTTGCCCATGGTCACACAGCTAAGAAGTATCTGAAGTTGGATTTAAACTCAACTCTTCTTGATTCCAGGTCCAGTGCTCTATCCCCTGTACCACATAACTTCTCCTAGAAGACAAAAAAACCCAAATGCAGAGTTTAAAGCAGAGTCTAAACCTATGTCCATATATGGGGACAGAGCTAAATATAGAAGCAATGAAAATAGCTGAATATTCTAGAGAAGGTAGGTGCAAATACTGAATATAAACAAACCCCTTGTAGATGGCTTGGGAGGTATAGGAGATACACAGAGAAGGTATGCTGTGAATTGAGGAAGACATTTTTAGTAGGCTATTGTATCTTGTTCACCATATTGTGTTTCAAGGATATGTGATCTCTTGGGCCACAGTGCTCCATCCATCAGTGCAATTTTTCTGAGTATCTGTGCAAGGAGAGTATTTATCAATGGGTTAGTCATACCTCTTGTAATAAGACTCTCATGAGGGACAAACACCAACCTGTGAGTAGTAGTAGCTGCCCCACTGGGGACCCAAATGGCCAGTTCCAGTTGGACAATGCAGATCCTCCCTTCCTTCTTTCTTTCCCTCCTTTCTTCCTTCTTTTTTTCTCCCTCCTTCCCTTTCTTCCTTCCTTTCTTCCTTCCTTTCTTCCCTCCTTTCCTCCCCTCTTCTCTCACTCCTTCTCCCCCTCCATCCTCTCTCTCTGTCCGCATAAGGTATCACGCTCTTATCTATAGGTGTTCTGCCCAAAGGAATATAAATTTTGATCACAGAAATCTCTCAAGATGTCTTGGGGTTTACTAGCTAGATTTCTCTCTTAAGGACCATACCTTAAACCCAAATCACTCTGGCTTTCACTGATTAACCAATAATATGTGCCAGCCCAAGCCTCACCTGGTCATTGTTTGGGCCTTGATAGCTCAAAGTGAGTGTAATTGTTTCTGTTTTGGCCAGAAACGCTGAGGGTCTTCCCCTCTCAGATTGAATTTTGTGTGTGTGTGTGTGTGTGTGTGTGACCATGTAAAAGAGGCCATTCTTTGCCTCATTTCCTACCTAGCCTTAATCACTGAAGGGGCATTGCCTCAATCAAACTGAGACTGGGAAAGACCTTAGCTCAAAAAGGCCAAGGTCTCCCATTGCATTCTGGGCCATCTCCAGTCTTCCTGATCTGTATCTGGCCACTGAACCTAGATGGCTCCAGAGGAAAAAGTGAAGCTGTTGACTTTGCACAGCCCTCTCTCACTTAAAGCCAGTTCACTTGGAAGTCATGGTATCACCTTTCTGCTATCATGTCTTCTTAGAGAATGAAGGGCAAACAACAACAACAGCAAGGCCTCTCACACTCAGCTAAGCCAGCCCTCATAAGAGAGACATCTAGCTTATTACCAGTCTGCCCATTTTTAGTTTAGGCCACTCTGTTGGAGGACCTACTTGCATTGCATTGAGAATTCAGGTCATTTTTACTCATTGAGGAACTTCAGGGGAGCGTAGTATTCTATAATATCAGTAAGAATTGATAAAATGTTTTGTAACCACTCTATTTTTTAAAATAAGCTTTACTTATCCTAGAAATGACCAGAGTCTTCCCAAAGGCTATATGATTGCTGATCCTTTCTCAGTATTAGTTTATCCATCAACCAGAAGAGCATCTTTCATAAAGATGCTAACATCTTAACCATCTTAAACAGTAACAGCTTATACATAGGGCTCAAATAGACATGTAAGCATGAATAAATGAAGTCATGAAAAAGCATTTAGTAATCTCTTAATAATGTGCCAAGCATTGTTCTAAGCTCTGGAGGTTACAAATAAAAAAACAAGACATTTCCTGTTCTCAAGGAGCTCACATTTTAATCGGAAGGGACAGCACATCTAAGAGGGGTCAGATGAAACATTCCATATTCCTTAAGGAAAGTCAGAAGCTGAAAAGCAGATAGCAATGCATCTCCTAGGATGTCATTTCTATTGATAAATGATATCCATTTCTGATGTTGAACCATCTGATAGTACCAAGGATTTTGGTGGTGAGAGGGTTTTCTGTGGCTGTGGTCTCAACACCCACAGAATCACTTTCTAGCTCCCATCTTCATGGGAATTACTTCCTGAGCCTCTAAGGGCTGAAATGGAAACAGAATGGGTAGAATGAGGGGTGGTGCTATCCACAGGACTCTTGAACTTACATGCCTGTGGATGGCAGTTGATCAGCAGTTGATTTTGTTGGAGGAAAAAAGGTGAGACCCTTCTCTATAGTGATTGCCCCCCCCCAATAATATCTACAGAACATGAGTTAGATGGTCTTAGTGGCTCAAGGCTCTCACCAAGGTTTTTGGGTTCAAGGTCCTTCCTTAGATGTCTCAACCAAAGTCTGAGAGGAGATGATGGTCAAGATGACAGCAAAGGTTTGACTTACCTGACACATACTTCCTTCCTACTCTTCTTCAGGGTTCCTTATTTCTTCATCTAGACTGATTCTCTGCCTAAAAAGTGAGATTATCAAGAGATAAAGGCTATACTTTACCAAGAATTTCTTAGACTTATAAAACTACAGATTGAAAAAAAGTGTCAGTATGATAAAATGATCTATCAAAAGTCATTAACTTTGGGTAACTTACTTGCTATCAGCTACAGTAAGTTGTAGGGCCAGAATTCAATCTTAGAGCCCCTGATTCTAGTTCCAAGGCTCTGTCCACGGTAGCTGATCACTCAGGCTAACTTTCAGAAAATGAGGTACAGATTACTGTACCTAATTATATATCAAAAATATAAGAAATTTGACACTCCAAACTGTAGAAAAAAACATAGTGTAAAATAGAGTTTTGTTGTTAACATAAAGTTACAAAATCAAAAGGAACTTTAAAAAAAAAGAATCAATTAAAAGTTGATTTCAAAATGACAGATTTTCCATTAAAGCAGCAATGGTGTGAATAACATGATTTTTTCAGTTGGGAATAACATGATTTTTCAGTTGAAAACACTAGACAATGTAGTCAAGTAACAGCAAAGCAAAATTCTTCTGAAAAGGACACAAAATAAAAGATCAATTTCTAAAGATTCATCAATATTCTTGCATAAACTCATGTAGCTCTGAAAAAACAGCAAATAGGTGATCAATGTTATCAGTGTGTAAATTTTAAATACTTGTTTTAATACATATTTTGTATATTTCAAATCATTGAGCTTGTTTTACATGCAATAGGTAGGGATTAATTCAAAATAATTTAATAGCTACACTTGAGGTTTTATACATTAAAATATTTTCTTAATTATTGCTATTTTATGTCATTTCATCTCTTATGGTTTTAGGAAGATTATCGACACCAGCACTCAGTAGTAACTTTGTTAACTTACAGCATGAGATTTATTCTGCAGACAGGTTACTTTCTGCTTTAGACAACTATTTCCAAGGTTAAAGCATATCATTTTCTATTTCCACTGGCTAAAATAGTTCATTGCAGTAAAAGTAAATTATGATTAATATAGATTATTGCTATAATTATCTGCAGAAATCCCTATTAAAAGTGTTGTCTTTCCATATAAATAAACAATCCTCCATCAGCATTGTCATGAAAGATTCTTACCATCCCTATAAAGTGATACAATTCAAATGAAGGCTAAAGGCCTTACTGTGACCAATGCATTTCCTTCTAAGTTGCATAAAATCCCTTTCTCTGGTCATTTGAATACAGCACTCATTTTAATTCTCATTGCTGGACTCCTGAGCCTGCAAACTTTCCAAAGGTGCTTTGAAGAATTACACCTTATGCGCTCTTGACATTTTCAAGGAGACAGTGGACTAGAGTCTAGGCAAAATAGTTTAAAAATCTAGCCTTTGGTTTTTAATTATTACTGAGAGTAGAAAGCCTAGGGAGCAAAGAACTACTTTAAGCATACACCCTTATCCCCAAAGCATTGCTAATTATCCAACTGAAGCTAAATGAGTACTCCTTGAACACAATGGGAACAAGGTTTAGGACTCTATGTGGCAAGGGAAAAAATGGAACTTTACATACATTATCATTAAGTCTGTTTCAGTCAGGGATTACAGGATTTAAACAAAAGAAGTAGGAACAAAATGATTCATTCAGGAAACAGGAAATTTGTTTAGAATTGGAGTAGACTTGGAAATAGAACACACAAAGGTTAGGACACCACAGAAACATTAAAAAAAGAATCTCCTTCACCATTGAACTTTAGCAATATAATGTGAATCTATGCTTAGCTGATATACATATTCCATATTCAACAACTCCTTTGGCACTGACCAGTGTGTCAGGAACATTACTGAAATGTTAAGCCCTTCTGCAGTGTGCTTAAAGGAGACCAGTTATAGCCTGACCTCCTACTAATTTAAATGAATGCTCCGCCAACCTAACAGGCTTAATATGTTTTAAGTGACAGCAACATTTCTAGAGGAAGGTGATGAGCAGGCATGTTACAAAATAATTCTGTTTTTATCATGGTATGTCAATTTCTGTTGGTGTCAGCTCTGAAATGCTCCTGTCCCAGCTGAAAAGTTCAAGTGTTCCATGGTAGCCTTCACAAGGTTACCAGTCATCCAGAAAACTGGAAAAATGAAGTTTCTGGGTATGATAATAGGAGGGAAAGAAAACTGTAAAAGTCATCTGAACCATCTTCTATCCTTCCTGGCAGAATCGTAGTTAAATCATATTAAGATATGTCTCTTTCATCAAGATATCACTTCAATGGCTCAACACAGTGTGTACTGATCCCAAGTACTCAAGGGAATTGTCAGAGCCTTATCAGTTAAGGCAGGTCATTTCCAGGAATGCAAATATTTTAGTAAGGCTTGAGTCTGTCATCCGAGGACCAGACTGCTTAAATGTGGACAGACTCATCACTAGGCAGCCTGTACCATAGGGTGTATAGGTTTTTGATCACAACCAGCCTCAAAGACTATCTTCTAATTCACTGAAGGATTGCCATCTGTCTTAGTTGAGGAAATGCATTTTAATACAATTATTAGACCTTAAGGTTTTTAATTCCTGAATTAAGGACATGTCTGTGTAAATACACTAAGAATTAGAATTGTTTTCTTCCTCTGTGGTGCAGCTACATTCCTTGGACTACTATTCCCAGATGACTGCCCCTCACAGAGTCTTATAGGACCTTAGCTACTTCAGATTCAAATGTGTTCATATAAACAAAACTCTGAGGTGTGAAAATAAGAGGGCATACTGCAGACTGAGAGTCTTGCAGTAATATGACTTCCTATCCCCTTGCACTCAGTGTTAAATGTATATCCCTTTTCCAAAAGAACTTATTGGTAGAGAAGCCAAAAGGCCCTCTCTGTGATTCTTTCCATCTTAACCCATTTTGTGGATGGGTCTTGAGGATAGTACTATAGTAAAGTTTGAAAATAGGCGAAATTTCCACAGTGATTTCTTCAATAAGGTTGGAGCTGTTTGATAGACAGTATTCACAAATTTCCACAGCACTCCTGAGAAAGATTTTAATATCTCCACCCATGCCTTCTGTGTTGCATAGATATTAATTGTATTCATTTGGGATGGTAAAATGGACCATAGCAGATTTGGAAAGTATCTTCACAAAAACCCATCCAGTATTAATGAAACACAGGGCCCATGACTCTAAGGCATTTATATAACTATTAATACTGCCCCATCAAGAAGAAGGAAGAGAATTGATAGACAGTCTTAGAATATATAGGCCAAAAGACATTCTTGGAAAACTAGGCCAAAAACTTGCAAATATATTTTTAGAATAAGCAGACAGCATTTCACTGAATAACAGTAAAGGTTAATGATAGGTACACATTATAGGACTTGTCAAATGTATCCACAAGTAGTTTACTTTCAGAAAAAAGTGAAAGGCTAAAATTCAAAAGTAAAATGAAAATGCCTTGGTGGACAATCTCTCCATGAACTCGTCTAAGATCATGTCAACAAAGAAATGTCGAACAAATGGTTACATCTTATGGATTTGTTTGTGAAAACAGAGAATTTATCATTCAGGCCTAGGTTGTTCCCAAAGAAATTATAGAAGGATTATCTTTGAGAAGCCTGTACAGTAATCAGTTCAAAGCAAAGAGTAAAAAATGTACAACAAATCACTCCAAGTGATTAAAAAAAAACAAAAAGACCTATCAAAATAACTAGCAAAACATGACTTACTGGTTATAATTATACTATTGAAGTTTGCCGTGTTTCTTGGACTGACAAATTACAAAGTCACTCCTACTCAAAATGTAGACCTCAAAAACAGCCTCGAAGATTCAATGAGTAAACTATGCCAAAATTGGATCACTATCTTTCACAGACCTAATTCTTACCCATCGTTCCCCATATATGACATTGACCCATAAAAATCATAAGAGCACTTTTAACATCATAGCATAAAATACTTCAAATGTCAAATTTATATGTAGTGGAAAGCTTTCAAAATTTAAAGACCTAGAAGAGATGATGAAAATCCTGTGGAAACAGGATGAGATGAATCTCATCATTTCTGTCATGTCTGCCATTGGAGTTATACTAAAGATGATTTCAGCGAATCTATAGAGGATGAGCTTATTGCCTAATTCTTTTACTCAACTTCAAAAAAACAGTTTTTTTTAATCCATCTGTACGCTAATCTATACAATATTAAATATAAAAGAATAATCATAGGATTGTGATTTTTCCCAGTTCCATTTACATCTGAAACCCATCAAAACAAAAAAATTAGGTAATAACAGTAATTATTATTATTATTATTATTAGACATAATGCCAAAGGTATAATTATATCAATGATAATATATGATAAATTATTATAACAGCAGCAGTATATCTTCACATATGCCTTGTATTTTATAACACATTTATGATGTTCTGATATACAAAAGTAAAAATAGCACTGCCCTCATTTTCCCCAATATGGAAACTGAGTGGCAGAGTAGCAGAAAAAAAGGCAGGACACAGCATGTTCAGAATATGACCTACAGGTTTCTTTGTCCAATGACCAATGAGTAGGCATACCATTGAAGGACCTGGCAATACTCATTTTGGCATTCTGAACCAGACAACAAAGTAAAGTTGCAGCTAAATGATGGCTTATAGGTTTTCATTGAAGACAAAATGAGTTGGCAAAGTTCATTTCTATCTTACATCCAAAGGCAATAGGTAGATAGATAGATAGAAAGAAAGATGGATGGATGGATGGATAGATATAGATATAATTTCTTGGTATATTTGATTATTTTGCATTGCATTGCTTATGTGTATTTACAAGAAGACTATCATGAAAATAATTCTGACCTGTGGACCAATACATGCTGGAGAGGATGAGCAAATAGGAGAATTCTTTGAAGAACTTGGTAGTACCATTTAAATTAAATCATATGCTTCGATATTCAGTAAATTTATTTCATAAGTGGACAAAGGAGATGATAACAAATAACTAAACAAACCCCCAAAATATTGGGAAATATGTTATGAGAATTATAAAGAAAAAGGAAAAGGAACATATATACTATAAACAACTCTTATTAAAAAAGAATTATGAGGTGCTAAACATGAGAAGAATGAAATATGACCACAACAGGTGAGAATAATTGTACTTTAATAATTAGGAAATAACTTTTTCCATATGTAGCAGACATTACCATATCATTCGTCTGTGTACATTCAGACCATCATCACGTTAGGACAAAGATAAAAATTGATATAAAACTAGAATAAAGAACCAGAAAACTAGAAAACAAAACAAAACATGTGGCATATAATTAAAACAACTCCAACCTGATCTATTTCAATGAACTGTTGATATTGAAGAAGTATAAGCAGATGGAAGAAAAGATATCAACAGTTTATTTAATTTCCTAAAATCTAATGGTTGTAAATCAATAAAACAAAGGCCAGAAAAACCTACTCATGAAGCAGTTGTTAAATGATATCCTGATTCAGACATGGGTTGAATTAGATGGCCTCTGAGTTCCTTTTCAATTTTCAGCTTCTGGGGGTGGCCAAGGAGGACATTCCTGGATCAGGAAACAGCAAGTAAAAAAAAAGTCAAGAACAAAAGTCTACTAGTTTGTTTTTTGTTTGTTTGTTTGTTTGTTTTTTAATATGAAAGAGATCAGGCTTGCTAGAATGAACAGCTTTTCATGACAATTAGGATTGAATAAATAAGGTCAAGCTAAAGAATAGAAGGCCTTTGGTGTCAGGCAATACTGCTTAATTCTTTAGGCAATTGGAAGTCATTAAAAACTCCCTCATACATTTATCCCAAGGACAATCATTTACTTACAGTAAGACTTTCTTTTAGGTGCTAGTATTGGAAAGTGGTGGAAAAGCCAGCTCCCTGCTGCGATATGGAAATGTGAAAGGAAGTTCAAACATACTTGTGGGGGGAGAATAATCATTTATTCTACAAATGGCTTCAGTGAGGGCAGAAGATCTAAGGACATGTTTACACAGAAGTATTGACTCATATTCTTCAATCAAATCTTTTCCCCCCTTCTATCTACAATAAAAATCATTTTAAATGCAAGAATATGTTTGGGTAAAAGGAGGGAAGCCTCACTTCTAAATGCGGAAAACATTGTTTCATGGTTCTAACAGCAGTCTGTAGAGCCTAGTTGGAAGGCTTTGTTGCCAGAAACAACTTTTGTTCCTTGACCATAAAAGTGTTTTTATTAACAGAACTGATATAAGAGGGAATACCTCCAAATCCTATCAGCTACTGAGTCTATGGTAGCCTAAATCTTTAGGCTTTGGGTATAGAACACTGGCAACCTGACACTTCCCCTTCTCCCAGTCCCCAAAATAGACATACCTTTTGCTCTTGAAAAAGAAGTATTTAATGGGAACTCAGAAGCTCATGGAGAATTAGTAAATTCTTAGCTTAATAACAGACATAGAAATCTAGCAAAAATTGAAACACCAAGCATATAAATTATCAGATGAAGTATTAACTCAACAAGGATCATGAAATTCTATCAAAAATAATTTGGCCACACTTCAGAGTACAGGAAGGAGAATAACATATAATGAGGCTCAAAGTAGTTAGGGCCATGTAGTGAAAGATTTTAAAAACTCAACCAAGGAGTTAATATGTTACCATAGAGGTAATAGGGAACCAATAGAGTTTATTGAAGTGACATAGCTGTTTCATTTAAAAAAATTAATGATATTATCAGATCTGTACTTAAAAAAAATCACTATAGCAGCTGTATAGGGAATAGAACAAGTGAAGAGAGATGAAACAGAGAAAGCAAATAAGAGTCAGCTGTGATAGTCCAGGAAGAAAGGTTACAAGAGACTACCACTAAGGTGGTAGTTGTATGAATAGAAAGAAAGGCTTGGATACTGAGGTAGATATTGTAATGTTTGGCAACTGCTTGGCTACATAGGGATACAGAAATACAAATACATACATATATGCATACACATATACATATATACTTATTCATACATGTGTGTGAATTTGTATATATATATATACACACATACAACACACATATACACATACCATGTATACACATACTTAAATAAAACTACATTCATATATTTCAATTCCACCTCTGATTTTTCCCTCTTTTTTGTCTGTGCATTTGTTGAATATATATTTACATGTATGTGAGAAATATTGCAATGTGTTGGAAAGGCTTTTGAAAGAAAGTTAGAAAATCGGTGGCCCGGACATTAACTCCTTGTGTGAAAGTCACGTTACATCTTTGGGCCTTATTCTCTCCACTGTCAAATTAAAGGACCAGTCAGTATAACTTTTAAAGGTATCTTCTATCTCTAAGTTCTATATTGTATTGCATGCACAACACATACACACACACACACACACACACACACAAACGTATATCATTTTCCATTGGGGAGAGGGATGACAAACATGCAATATTTGAGCTGTGTTCCTTAGTACTGTTCAATTAGATGTTTCACAGTCATTCTTTTCAGATGTTGTAATTAACATACAAGGGGAGGCTATATAACAGTAGGGAAGAGTAGGAAGCAATAAGCTTCATTATTCATTATCTTCCCCACTCCACACTCCACCATGGAGCCTGTAAGGTTCATTGAGTGACTCCAGTCAGGTGTTCACTAAGTTCTCCCTTGACTATTTTGGCAAAAACTATTGGGATTTAAAAAAAAATGTTTATTTAAAACACTTTTGATTTATTTTAAAGTTAATATTAGCTTTTAATAACCCCAGACCCAGAGTCATATGGCTTTAAGCTGTTTGCTCCCTACTGCTGGTACAGCTGCTAATTATTTTCTTTTCTATTATTTTGAAAAGGCAGCAGGTCAATTTAGGGTACAAAATCAGCATATGCTCTTAAAACAACATGAGGAAGAGAGAGAAATAGGTCCTTTGTTCTTTAGCTTAACAGGACAGTAAAATCTTTGTCATGTTCCCCATTGAGATATTTGGACCTAGTGACCCATCTGGAAATTCTCCTGGAATTCATCACCACTTCACCTCTTGAACAAAATGCTTCCCTCACCCCTAAAAAAAAGTAAGAAAGCAGTCCCCAGCATGTTGGCCTATCCATGATCAGCATATTTTTCAGGACGTACAGTAGTTATAGTGTTGGAGCAAGGAGTCCACATCTGTTCTCATTTTTTGTTCTTCTTTGTAGTAGGACAATTCCTTGCGTATATTTGTGCCAGTTCTTAGGGTAGAAAAGCACTTCTTAGCCAAACTCTGGAGTTCAAATGGCCACTTGATCTGGAATAGCCCTGGTCAGGTGAATAATGGAGGTATAAGTAGATAGTCTATGTCAGAGTTGTGTATGGACATTGGGAATCAGAAAGCAGGGGTCAGGGGCTTTAGGATTTGAGGAACAAGGATCAGAACCCGAATAAAAGTGAGTATTCAGGTTTGAAGAAGAGAAACAGGAATCAGTGACCCAAGAATGGAGAAACTAAGCAGTCAGTATTAGAAGTTGGCCTCCCTGGTCATCCTTGGTCAATACTGCAATTACAGCCTCAAACACACTAACTGTATGACCCTGGGCAAGTTATTTAACTTCTATTTGCCTCAGTTTCCTCATCTATGAAATGGGGACCTCCCAGGGTTGCTGTTGGGATCAAACGAGACAATAATGTAAAGTGCTTAGCACAATGCCTTGAACATAGTAAGCACTTATAAATACTAACTATTATTATCATCATCATCATCCTCATCATCATTATTATCATCATTATCATGTTGACCATAAGGAGTTATTTTTCCAGTTTCTTTAAGTGATTTTCATATAGCATGATTTCCTGACTACAGCTGACTCTAACAGTTTTGAAAAGGTGAAGGGTGTAAATTATTATAGAGCCCTTTCTCCCCCCTTACTCAGGTCCTACTAGGACGCTTCTAGTCATGCTGACTGTATTAAGGAGGTAGTTTTCTATTTGTGCACAGGATAGGACCTCCTTGATGGAAAGTTTGCTTGTTTCTTTGAAAAGGACACTTTCCCTGACTTTTAGACCTAACTGGCCTTGCAAGTCAGAGTGTTCAGTAGCAAGAGGGTAAATTTGAGCAGGTACATGACAAGACCATGTGACCTGACTAGAATATTAGTAGCAGACCTTAGTCTTCTGAAGTCACTTTCTGACTGAGGTTTCTTGTTCACAAATCAATGAATTGTTATGTGTTCATTTATTGAGAACCTGCTATGACATAATACTGGGCTGCTATCAATTATTGCTTGGCTTTCTACTTTCACATAAGTTTGTTCAATTCAGTTTTATCTTCTTGGCCCTACTTAGGTCTAGACAAACTGACTCAAGTTCTAGACCCAAGGAGAATATTTTTTTAATAAAAACAAAAATGACGATAACAACAAATTATGTGACTACCTCAGGGGGTAAAATCATGGTTTCAAAGTCATGCTTGTTGTTGCAACCCATACCAGTGATCCAAAATCTGGGTTGCTATGACTCCTGTTAATCAATTCTTCTATGTCTGTTTTCCCCAATCCCTTTTCTCTAGTCTCTTCATGACCACATTCTGAGATATGACTCAAATACTTCGTGCTTATGTCACTGTCTCCTGTTTTTGAGCTCTATAAATCCAGGATCTGATCCCCTGTTGTCTTGCCTCTCTGAAACTGGTATATTGTCCTTTTGTCTCAATATTCCCTAATTTGGATTCCTGATCCCTCCTTTTTAATATGTCCCTTACCCTGGAATCTGATCTGCCCTGTCTACTTAGATTATCTTTATTTATCTGCCCCTTCCTACCAGAGCCTAATACACTGCCTATCTGCTTTTAGCTTCAATATCCACTGGCCCTCCTCTTCTTGTCTGTATTGATCACATGGACGCTTAGGCCAAGTCTATCTGATTAGAAATTCTGTGTGTACCAGCATACTCTATCCTTCCTGCGATAATCTCATCAACTCTGAACTTTGCCTCAGTATCCAGATTTACCTAAATTTGAATAAAGTCTGACATCTGGGTCTTTATTTTGCTGCTCAAGTATCAGTATGACCACCCTGGTCTACTGATTTCCAGTTCCATACTTTCCCAGTTTGTCCCATGATGCTGCTACCCAAATCTGAGAGCTGAGCATTAGTTGATGTGGAGGACCAAAAACAATCAAACAAATATAAGCAAAACTCTGTAAGACACTGACTCTGTTGGCAGGTATAGAAAGTACAGTTATCAAATTTGCAGGTATCACAAAGCTGGGAGAAATAGTTACTATGACAGATGACAAAATCAAGATTCAAAATTAGTATTTGGACACTTGGATTAATGGAAAAACACAAAAATGATATATAAAGGGATAAATACATTATTTACTGTTCAGACTACATCTAGGTACTGTGCTAAATTCTGGGTACATATGTTCAAGGAGATGACTAGAGATTGAAATAAATATAGAGAAAGGAGCCTGGAGTGATGAAGAGGTCTGGAAATTACATCAAAGATGAGTAGTTCAATTGATTAATGTGGAAATATGTTTAATATGATTGTACATGTGTAGCCTATATCAGTTCGCATATTGTCTTGTGTAGGGGGGAGGGGAAGAAGGGGGAAAATTTAGAATTCAAAATCTTATAAAATTGAATGTTGAAACTAAAACATATAAATTAATTTTAATAAGAAGAGTAGTCAAAAGGATCAGAATTTTTTTTCTGTAAAAGAGATTAAGGACAAATATGACTATCCCCAAATGTTTGAAAAATTGTCATAATAAAGAGAAAGCAATCCATGAGGAACTAATTGAGAGTCTGATTTCAGATGTCCTGTAGTCAGTTAGTCAATAGCCATTCAATAGACATTTATTTAGCGCCTACTATATTCAAGGCACTGTGCTAAAGTCTGTAGGCAATTGTAAGTTCTGGTTTCATTCTCAGAACAGAGGTCAGGAATGGAGATAGGAATCTGAGTTCATGGCAATTGAAGATGTGGGAGTGAATGAGATTGCCAAAGAAGAAAGTATATGAAGAGAAGAGAAGACAAAATTGGAGAGAGTGGTCAACAGTGTCAAAAGTTGCTTTCTATTTCATTTTTGGCAACTCTAACTTTCAGGAAGTTTTCCTTATGATTAACTAATTTCAGCCTTCCTATAATTCTATGCATTACTTCCAATCCTGACCACTAGGGTCAATAAAAATAAACCTAATTGACCTTCTATATTACCTTTCCAATATTTTAAGATATATATCAGCACTTAGGTGGTAGAGTGGATAAGGTGCTGGACCTGGAGTTAGTAAGACCTGAGTTCAAATCTCGCCTCAAACACACTAACTGTATGACCCTGGGCAAGTTATTTAACTTCTATTTGCCTCAGTTTCCTCATCTATGAAATGGGGACCTCCCAGGGTTGCTATTGGGATCAAACGAGACAATAATGTAAAGTGCTTAGCACAATGCCTTGAACATAATAAGCACTTATAAATACTAACTATTATTATCATCCTCATCATCCTCATCATCATTATTATCATCATTATCATGTTGACCATAAGGAGTTATTTTTCCAGTTTCTTTAAGTGATTCTCATATAGCATGATTTCCTGAACCCTTCTTCCACTTCCTTCAGAAGTTCTCAAGCTTGGCAGGGCCCTTTCTAAAGAGTGATGCTCAGAACTGGTCACATGCTAGATCTGGTCAGATCTAGTCTTACCAAGGCAAAATATGACAGAGTTATCGCCTCTATCATAATAATGCACTACTGGCTCTAATGTGGTCTAAAATTTTATTGGGCTTCTTGACAGCTGCATCATCATCTAGCAGCTCTAGCTTATTGTCCATCAAAAATGGTACATCTTTTGCACAGAAACTTCTATAGAGCTACATCTTCCCCATTTTATACATATGCATGTATTTTTTCTTTTTATCTGCTTTCAAGACTTTACATTTATCCCATTTCAACTTCACATACTTGGAGTTGGGTCATTGTTTTGACCTTAACAAAAACTTATTTAGATGTGGATTATGTCTTCAAGGTATCTATCTGTTCCTCCCATTTTATCTTCAAATTTAATAATAACATCACATGTATTTTCAAATGCATGATTTATCACCATCCTTAAATACTTGGTGGACCTGTGATTTCCACAATCGGTACAAATTGGAATTCCTATGCTCTCTACTCATTCCATGTGAATTTTTCCCATTTCTTTCTTTAAATTCTTTTTAATAAGAATTTTAGTAGTAATCTTAACCATGATTTCTATAGTTCTTTGCAGGATTACCAAATGCTTCTTTAGAACAACTTAATGGGGAAGATAGCATGGTTCTTATTTATCACTATTTTATATCAATTCATTCATCGGCACTTCATGAGCAGCACTAATCTAGTCTCACAGAACACTGCTACCCTGTGTTCCCCTTTCATTAGCTTCATTCTTTTGTCAAATTAACCCTCTTTCAGAGTTTCAACTATCATCTCTATGCTGATGTCTACCAATTCCTATCCTCCCTCCTGATTCTTTTCTACAACTACCTAATGGATATTTATAACAGGATGCCACATTGTATTCCTCAACCTACTGTAGCTAAAATGGAATTCTTTACCCTTCTATCCCAACTAGAATTCCTGTTCCTTACTTCTCTTTTCTGTTAATGTTGCCATCATTTTCCCCCCTAATCCACCAGCCTGGAAAGCTTATTCTTCTTGTCCCTTGCTTACTCTATTCAATACATCCTCAGGTAGTTATCAATTCTTCCTAAAACTATCATATCCTTTTTATTCATACTACTTCCACCCCTACAAAGCTAATCACCTCACCCTGGCTATTGCGATACTCTGCTCTCCCAAGGGGTCTCCCCTTCTACAATTTCATCCCTCTCTAATACATATCCTGCTCTCAAAGGTTCACAGAACTTCAATTGAAAACAATATCAAAGGCCATCTGATTCAGTCCTTACTTTAACAAGTATCTACTCTACAACATTTTTGCTTGAAGACTTCCAATGAGAGGGAAACTACTACCTCCTGAGACAGGTTATCCTACTTTTGGATGCCTCTAATGTTTAAAAGGTTTTTATTGTTGTTGTTGTTTACTTTAAGTCTATATTTGCCTGTTGATGCCTTCTACCTAATGCAACTTTTATCTTTGCTTTCTGGAGCCAAGTAAAACAAGGCTAATCTTTTTTCATGTGGAAAGACTTGAAAACAGTTCCCATGTTCTCTTCTAACT
Source organism: Vombatus ursinus (assembly GCF_900497805.2). Lineage (NCBI taxonomy): Eukaryota > Metazoa > Chordata > Mammalia > Diprotodontia > Vombatidae > Vombatus > Vombatus ursinus. Next base: position 43,601,520 of record NW_020954569.1, on the reverse strand, counting down.
GTCATCTGCTCTAGGTTAAACATACCAGATATTAATAGATTTCTCTTGGGGTATGAGCCCTAAACCCTTTATTATTCTGGTTGCTTTACTCTATATACTCTCCATCTCTCCAATATCCTTCCTAAATTATGGTCCCCAGAACTGAACACAATATTCTTTATGTGGCCTGACCAGGGGTAAGAACAGTGGAAATATCATCTTGCCAGTTTTCTGTACCATACCTTTCTTAATGCAGCCTACTATCATAGCAATGATTTTGACCTTCATATCACACACACACACACACACACACACACACACACACACACTGTTGTTGCACATTGGTCTTGCAATTTACTAAAGACACAGATCTTCCTCAAACTTCTGCCTTCCCTTACCATCTCCATCTTGGATTTGTGAAGTTGATTATACTTAACCCAATGTAGCACTTAACCTTTATACCTATTAAATTTCATCTTATTAGATTCTGCCCAACATTCTAACCTGTCAAGATCTTTTGTAATCATCACTCAGTCATTCTTTATATGAGCTCTCCCTCCCAACTTTGTGTTACTTGCACATTGGTAAATCACATCCAGGTCTTTGTCGAAGTTGTCTGTATTACATACCACAGTGTAACATCAATTCCCAGGGCCACTCTCTTACAGTTTTCATTTCAAGCTTAAATTTAACTATTAATGACTATTCTTTAGTTCTACACATTTGATCAATCCCAAATTTACTTGACTGTGTATTACTCTAGTTCATGTATTTCCATGTTTTCTACAAATATAGCAGGAGATACTTGGTCAAATGCTTTTCTGAAATCTAGGAAAATAGCATGTATGATATTTCCCTGATCTCCTAATCTAATACCCCGGTCAAAAAAGGAAATTAAGTTAGTCAGATATGACCTGTTTTGATGAAGCTATGCGTTCTCTTTGATATCATTGCTTCCTTTTTCTAAATGTTCATCAACCAATTTAATAATATATTCCAGATCTTTTACAAAAGAATAAAAGTCAAATTTGCTATCCTATAGTTTGCACACTTCTTCCTCTTTTCTTTTTTGAGAAAAATCAGGACATTTACCTTTCTCCAGGCCTGAAGTACCTCTCATATTACTCTTGGCTTTTAAGAGATCACTGACAGCAATCACATTTGCATTATCTGTACTCTAGAACTGATGTATCAGTCAGCCACTGGTTTAAATTACCATGTGCTTGTGCTAATTTTGCCTAACAATTAGCACTAGGAAAATACAGGTACTCTATTAGCCATCACCATACCATCCATACTTAGAACCATTGGTTACAGCAAATGGAGTAGTTTTGAATGCTTTGGACAAGTTCACTTACTTTGGTAGTGTACCTTCCAGGGATGTATACATTGATAATGAGGCTGATACACACATTGCTAGAGCTAACTGAGTGTTCGGGAGGCTTCGAAGGAAAGTATGAGAGAGAAAAAGTACTGAATTAACTACCAAACTGAAGGTCTGCAGAGCTGTTGTGCTGAGTCCATTGCTGTATGCCTGTGAAACCTGGACAGTATTCCAGTGCCATGCCAGGAAACTGAATCGCTTCCATTTGAATTGTCTTAGGAAGACTCCGAAGAACTCCAGGCAGGATAAGATACCAGACACTGAAGTCTTTTCTTGAGCTAAACTGCCAAGCATTCAAACTCTGCTTCAGAGAATGCAACTCAGATGGGCTGGCCACATTGTTCAAATGTAAAATGTATGCTTGCCAAAAAGACTATTTTATGGAGAACTCACATGGTGATCAGAAGAAGTGATACAAGGACACTTGAGAGGTGTCTCTTAAGAACGTTGGAATTGATTGTATGACTTGGGAGACACTGGAACAGGACCACTGAGCATGGTGTGCCTACATCAGAGAAAGTGCTGTCCTCTATGAGCAAAGCAGAATTGAAACAGCTCAAAGGAAATGCAGTATGGGCAAATATAGAGAAACCATTGCAAGTTTCACACAGACTATTCATGCCCAACGTGTGGTACAGCATTCTGAGCTCGTATTTGTCTGGTCAGCCACAGGACACACTGAAACTTGACTCTAGCATAGTGATGTCATTTTGGTCCTCTTTGAAAATGAAGGACAACCACCAATATATGTTTGTATATTCATGTGTGTACACACATATATGATTGGTTGATTAATTTTGTTTGCATTTAAAAACATTGTTCTGAGAAGGAGTCCATTTGCTTTATCACATTGTCTTAGTAGTCTTTAGGGATGCATGACTCAAAAAAGTTAAGAATCATTCTTTTAGGTCCATGCTAAGCTTTTGTATTCATCCTTTTACCTGCCCTTGTTTCCTTGTTTATGTGTTTTTAAATTTAATTTGGTTAAAGAGTTCCTTGTGTATTCATATAATTTTTTTTTAAGAAAACTCACTTTTTTTCCCTTCCTTGTGGAAAAACTTCTCTTTTGCATTCTCAAAATTTCAATCTCTCTTCTGATGAATTCCTCTGTAAAATTTTAGGTCACTGGATCTTATACATGCTTCAAAATCAGCCTTCTAAAATCTAGTATCTATCTTAGGTTATACCCATTTTTCCCACTTTTTTTTTTTTTTTTTTACAAATTACAAGACAGATTGGTCACATTCTCCACAGATTCTTATGATTTCCATAGTAACAACGGGTTTGTCCTTGTCAATGAGAATCAAATATGCAATATAAGTTGCCCTCATTGCTTCCTCTACTTTTTGAAGAATGAAATTATCATTAAGACAAATTCAGAAATTATAAACCATTCTGCTCCGGGCAAATGGCATCCTCTATGGTATATACTTTGGGAGGTAGTCTTCCATGAAGTAACAGAGCACTTGGTTGGATGGATGGTAGATGATATATTATGGAATTATGCAGTGTCATGACACAGACTGATGTCTATTTCTGCTAGGGATTCTTATTTTTCCCTTATCCCTGCTCCTGCTCTCCAAGGAAAGGGCTTGTGAAGTGTGGCTAAATGGCACCTCTTTTATAGGTTTTAGTATCATGAGTCAGCAAAATCACAGTCCTGAACTAATTAATCTTGAGCTAATATTACAAGGTAATGCAATCCTAAATTCATAGGTAAGTATTACAAAATTCTCTAGTGGTGTCTCTCAAATGAAAATATATCCATGCTGTCATGTTATAAATACCTATAAAGTACATGGGACTTGGAGCAAGCATTAAAAAAAATAATGTGCCTTGGAATGGGAGGTGTAGAATCTATTCCAGAAAGAATCTATTCCAGAAACTTATAAAGTATATAACTATGCCTATAAGTAAGGAGATGCAATCTGACAATCTGTCAGAATATGGGGTGTTAGGGAAGAACAGCTTCTATGGTATGAGGGCTTGCTGAGCCCTGTTTAGGACAGCTCATCTACCTTTGGTTTTTACCTGGCACTCAACTCTCACTTGTAGCTCTAAGAAGCTGTAGCATGAGCAGCCCCACTCTGGTTAAACTGTCAAAGCAGATGAGCTAAACCAGGTTGAGGGTAATTGATAGGCTTTAAACCCACTAGTGAGTTAGGGGGATGTCTACCTCAAACATGTGAAGACTTCCCCTGGTAGAATGGGAAGATGACAAGAATTTGTTCCAATAGCCGTGAAATCAACTGAAGCAAGTGTAGTGGAGCACTTAGAGCTTAGTGAAACATCAAAGGTGCCAAGGTCATCCATTCCATACATTGCCAGTTATCTTGACTTTTGTCTTGCCACTGGACTTTTTATGACTCTGGAAGACAGAATAAGACTGACAACTTTGTGCAACTCTGCCTTACTTAAATACAATTCTTGCACAAATCATGTCACTGGTCCTCTTTGAAAGGAAGGATAAACAACAATGTTTTGTATGTCAAGAGGGCAAGTAATTCCCAAATCTTTTTTAATTGCTTTGCTTCGTAATGCAATGGTAAGATTCTTAAAGCAAGAGTCTTTGTCTTATACTAATTAAATAATAGAATGTCAGAGTTGACACCTAGCAGAGGATCTTGCAAAAAATAGGCATGCAAATATTGGTTGTTGAGTTAATTTAGAAAAACTAACTTCTCCACCAACTTTGATACTGCTCTGGGATGAATGATTTACTTTCTCATAGGTGACATACAGTGAAACTACTTTTAATTTTCTTCCATGTTTTCTCCAACGCACTGGCATAGGAACATTAACAACTAATTGATTCAGAGTGAATAATTCTGATTCATAGTTTTATACCACTTATTTTTCTCACTTCTTCCTCTTTTCCTTTCTATAAGCAAGAAAGTGATGTGTGAGAAGAAGAATGCTATCAAACTTTTAATAAGATGAGTATTCTAATATAATGGTTTAGGCCTGGAACTCATGGTAACAGCTATAGGACAACAGGTACAATATAATATCTGCTTCATCACGTTAATAGATTACCTTTATTCACATATTAAATACTGAGCTTTTCTTTTTTTTCTTTCTTTCCTTTCTTAATTTTTAAAATTTATTTTCTCCATTTTGGCTAAATACATTTCTTAGTAGAATCTAAAAAATAGACAGTAGAACATCAGGCTATTTTTATCTACAAAACAGGAAAGATGAGAGAAAAAAATCCTCTAGGGTGAAAACAGATATAGAAATACATAATGTAAGAGCTTCTGCATTCTAGCTCCTTGCATAGACCCAGGAAAATCTCCGCAATGGACATAACATTAAGCCTGTAGTCTGGAAGATGTGAGTTCTAATCTGGCCTCAGAAATTTACTAGCTGTATGACCCTGGGCAAGTCACTTAATCTTTGTTTGCCTCAGTTTCTTCATTTGTAAATTGGGGATAATAATAGAATCTAAGTCCCAGGTTCATTGTGAGGATCAAATAAGATGATAATTGTAAAGCATTTACATATGCCTACATATAGTAAATGCTGTATAAATGCCAGCTATTATTATTATTGTGGCTAATATTATTATCAAGAAGTAATATGTTAAGTGAAGACCAAATTGCTTTAGGAGATTGGGCTTTCCACCAAGATTTTATTGATCAAGTTTGAAAATAACCACCAATTTTCCTGTTTTTATGAAAAGGCTTTTCTCTATAAATCAACAAGGCTCTTGCACCAAGTACAATCTTAATCATAGCCATTCTATAATCTACATTGCTTTGGCCATATTTTGGAGCACAGATTGATAATGGGTCATTTCCATAACCAAATAAATTAGATTTCAGGAAGACAAATGAAGAGCCCTTTGTTGAGTGTTTTCAGTATTGATCCTTTCAGGCAGAACTTGATGTGCAAATATGTTTCACAAACAGGAAGGAGGAGTAAACTCAAATAAAATAAAGGTAGTATCACTTGCTCTGAACAAAGTACATTTTACTTCCATTAAAGGAGAAGTTAGGATGAGAATAATTCATTCTGCTACAAGAAAAAGGGTCAAATCTGTGGAGGGGTTATTTGTTTTGAATTCTATGCTTTGGAAAAGTGACCAAATGAGAAACAAAAGGTAAATGTGAATTTAAAGGCTGAATTCTTTGAGGTCACTCAGAATCATAGGTAATGTTAGAGTTCAAACAAAAAATAAATTTTGTTACATACTTTTCTATTTAGGACAAAATTACGTGTGTGTGTGTGTGCATATATATGTATATATGTGTGTGTATGAATAATTCAAAGGTAAAAAAAAGCAAAATACTTGAATTTAAAGTTTCTTTGGAATTGGAGGAAGAAGGAAAACAAACAAATAAACAAGCAAACATATATACGTCTCAGCTTCCCAAAGAAAGAAAGCTGTAACACAAGAATCCTGGACAAATTACTTACAAGACACAAGGCTGCCACTATGAAGTGGAGCTTCATAGAATGGGATAATCAGGGCAGGTGGTGACACATGGAAGGTGCAGAATGATTTCTCAAGGATAAAATTCTCTACTCTCATGCAGAAGGCATAGCTATTACTGCTATCATGTAGGAATAAGTAAACATAAATTATGATAAAGGACATAGTAATAGTTAACATTTATATAGTATTTTAAGGTTTGAAAGCACTTTATATGTTATCTCATTTGATCCTTACAATAACCCTGTGATGGAGATTTTACTATTATTCTCATTTTGCAGATGAAAATGAGCCTAAGATCCAGTGACTTACTCAAAGTCAGAGATCTATTAAGAGTCTGTGGCAAGATTTGACATAGGGGGCAGCTAGGTGGTGCAGTGGATAGAGCTCTGGCCTTGGAGTCAAGAAGATCTTAATTCAAACCCAACCTAAGACACTTGACACTTACTAGCTGTGTGATCCCGGGCAAGTTACTTAACCCCTATTGCCTCACCAAAAAGAAGGAAAAAAGAAAAGAAAAGAAGATTTGAACTTAGGTCTTCCTTACTCCAACTCCATCACTACCCACTGTTCTACCTAGCAATTTATATTTATCAAATGACTGCAGAAACAACACTCACTTGAAAATTTCACATTTAGGAAAGGAATTCTTAAAGTGCTTGAGGCAGACTTAAGATGGTAGAGTAAAGACAGGGACTCACCTAAGCTCTACCCAATTCCCCTCTAAACAACTTTAAAATAATTCCTCAAAATAAATTCCGTGGCAGCAGAACCAACAAAAGGACGGGGTAAAACCCTGTAAAGCTCAAGATAACTTAGAAGGTCAGCAGGAAAGATCTGTTTCACTGGGAGAGTGATCCAGGGCAGGCCAGTCCAGTAAGCCATCAACAGGCCTTGGGGGATGATTTCCAGAGCTCTCAGCCCATAAATGTTAAGAGGATAGGACAACTGATCAGAAGAAAATTACAGGGGCCATCTTGCTGGCATTGGGAGAAGGACTCTGTTGCATTGTCTATACGAGGTTCCAGTTCACAGTCCTGAGACAAGGAGGAGCACTAGCACACTAGAGCATGTGGCCTCAGGGGTACTGGGACTCTGGTCACAGCTTTTTTACATCAAGTTTCTCTGATAAAGGCTTCATTTCTCAACTATATAGAGAACTGAGTCAAATTTTTAAAAATAAGAGCCATTGCCCAATTGGTAAATGGTCAAAAGATATGATCAGGTAGTTTTCAGAAGTAATCAAAGCTACCTATACTCATATAAAAATGTTGTAAATCACTATTAATTAGAGAAATGCAAATTGAAACAAGTTTGAGGTATCCCTCCAATCTATCAGATAGTCTAATATGACAGAAATGGAAAATGACAAATGTTATAGATAACATGAGAAAATTGAGACACTAATGGTGAAGTTGTGAACTGTTTCAATTAATCTGGAGGACAATTTGGAAATATCCCCAAAGGGCTATGAAACAATGCACATCCTTTAATCCAACAAGACCACTACTAGATCTCTACCTCAAAGAGATCAAAAACAAAAAGGAAAAGGACCTATATGTACAAAAATATTCACAGTAGTTTTTCTAGTGATGGCAAAGAACTGGAAATTGAAGGGATGCCCATTAATTGGGGAATGGCTGAACAAGTTGTGGTGTATGAATGTAATGGAACTCTGTTGTGCTATAAGAAATGATGAGCATGTGGATTTCAGAAAAACCTGGAAAGACCTACAGGAACTGATGCAAAGTGAAGTGAGCTGAAACAGAATGTTTGCATGATGATCAACCACGAATGACTCAGCTCTTCTCAGCAATACAATGATCCAAGTCAATTCCAAAGGACTCATGAGAAAAAACTGATGAAGTCGGAATGCAGATTGAAGCATACTCTTCTCATTTTTTTTTCTATTACTTTTGGTCTGTTTCTTCCTTCACAACATCGCTAATATAAATAAGTTTGCATGACTGAACATGGATAATCTATGTTAAATTGTTTGTCTTCTCAATGAGTAAGGAAGGAAGAAAGGGAGAGAAGAGAATTTGGAACTTAAAATTTTAAAAATGTTAAAATTGTTTTTACATATAATTGGAAGAAAAATATGTTTTAAAAAATTAAGTGGATAGATAAAGTATGAATAGGAAAAGTGAAAAGATATAATATTTGAGTTCTTGAGTAGTTAATGACATGATCTAATATACAGATAAGTACCAAACTCACTTTAGGAGGCCTTTGAGATATTATGACGCAAAAAACAATTTAACAAAAATGCTTAGTTTCCCTTTAGATACCATAGAAAAGATTAGCAAAGTGATATGTCTCTTTGAATTCTTTTTATAAAGGTAAAACACACATACACACACATACATATACATACAAACTGATACCCACATATATGTAAATGCACATATATGTATATATGTATATATATATAGATGTATGTGTACGTGTATAAATATTTGGAGGCCTTGTAAGTGTTTTTGTAAATGACATTTGCATTATACAGGTGAATTGTTTGCTGATGTGAATGAGCTTTCTTTCTTCTTTTAACTTTTCATAGCACTTTGCTGCTCTCCTCCTGCACTTTCTGATTCCTGGCTTATCCTGCGTAATATCAGTAGTCAGGATATTCCAGTAACCTGGGATCATTAATTAGATCCATAATAATATAACATTAGGTGTTATTACAAGGGCACAACTTCTATGGAAACAATATTATAAATGGGACAGTGGGCCTACTGGTGGAAGTATTAACACAAATGGAACTTCATGTGCCCTCACTAATGGTTTCTGACTTCCTTATTTTCATGTTGGCAGTTGGTTGAATCATGTTATTATTTTGTTTCTATATAGTATATTAAGTTTTGATTATAATTAATTAATGCAAATTTTGTGAAATGGCGTTGGTCATAGCCATAGTATATGGTTTGTCCATTTATCTCACATTAATAATACTTCCTACCTCATAGGTACTCTTTAGGAAAGTCACATAAATTTTAAAAGTTCAATATCCATGGGTTAGTATTGTTATTATATATTGATATAGAAATGGCAGTATAATGTAGTAGAAGAGAGCTGACCTCAAAATCAGCAAGACATCTTACTTCTGATATATTGGCTTTGTCACCCTAGGAATGTCATTTCTTTTCTCAGTACTCTAAGCCAGAGATGTCAAATATGCTTCCAGTAGCACTCCCAGGACTCTCGAACCAGATTAAAATGTAATTGGGAAATGTTTAATTAAATAAAGAAAAATACAATAGAACAGAGATAATGTTAGTATGTGTTTTTCTAACTCAATATGTAGTCCTCAGAGGTCCTTTTGTACTCTTTAGTTCCCATCCCCCCACCTCTCCAATTTTTATTTGAGTTTTATATCACTGTAAGAAACTCTAATTTGCAGACAATGTGCTGACCTACATCTGTACAGGGCATTTCCTCATCTGGGATCTCCCTATATCAATGAAATCACGGGTCAAATCTTATTTGTCTCTTATATTTTATTATCGTTTTGAAGACAGAAAAAAATGGGTAGACATAAGGAAATGAACTGAAAATTACAGAGGTCGTAAAGTATTGGAAACACTGGAAAATTGGAAAATTGGAAAATTTTGATAGAGTATTACTATATACTAAGAAATGATTGCCTGGCACATAAGTAGGAGCTTAATACATATTGATTGGTTGATTGTTTGGCTATGAAAAATTCAGAGAAATATGGGAAGATCTTTATGAACAATGTAAAGTGAAATAAGAATGATATGCAAAATAAAAATATATAAAATAATATAATTGAAAAGAAATGAGTAATTATAATAATAAATGTTAATCCTAGAGAACAAACATGAAACATGCCTTTTTCCTGTCAACAGAGAAGGAGACTATAAAAGGGCAGAATTCTGCATAGGTTGTCCAAAGTGATCAATTTATTATTTATTTTTGCCTAACTGTTTTTCTTTTTTTTTTTAAGGGGGGGGGTTGATTCTTGAAGGGAGTATGGAAGGAAAGTAATATCCAGAAATGATGGTGATATAAAACTAAAAAGAAAAGAAGAAAATATTTTTTAAAATAAATAGATCATCTCAACTTCATTATGGAACCACAGATGAGTCAATTCACTTCTCAATGTCTTTATTTCCTGGTCTGTAAAATACAGGCATACCTTGGAGATAATGCAGGTTCAATTCCAGACTACCACAATAAAGCAAATATCACAATAAAGCAAGTCACATGAATTTTTTTGGTTTCCCAAAACATATAAAAGCTATGTTTACACTTTATAGTAGCATGAAGCCAATTAAGTATAGAATACTTACCATAATGCATACCTTCATTAAAAATACTTTATTACTACAAAATGTTAACAATCATCTAAGCCTTCAGTGAGTTGCAATCTTTTGGCTGGGTACAAGGAGTTGCCTTGATGTTGATGGCTGCTGACTGATCAGGGTAGTGGTTGCTGAAGGTTAGGATGGCTGTGGCAATTTCTTAAAATAAGACAACACTGAAGTTTGCCATATCAATTGACTCTTCTTTTCATGAACGATTTCTCTGTAGCTTGCAATGCTCTTTGATAGTATTTTACCCACAGTAGAACTTCTTTCAAAATTGGAGTCAGTCCTCTCAAAACCTGCCACTGCTTATCAACTAAGTTTATGTTATATTCTTCAATATTGTGCTTCACAGATTAGGAAGGCCTGAAGAGAGGGAGAGAGACAGGAACAGTCCTTTCGTGGAGCAGTCAGAACACACACAACATTTATCAACTAAGCTCCCCATTTTACATGGGCATGATTTGGGGTGCCCCAAAATAATTACATTAGTAATATCAAATATCCCTGATCATAGATCACCATAATAAATATAATGATAATGAAAAAGTTTGAAATAGTGAGATAATTACCAAAACATGATACAGAGAAATGATGTAAGCACATGTTGGAAAAATGGAGCTGATAGACTTGCTTGACACAGGATTGCCACAAACTTTCAATTTGTTTAAAAGAGAAAAAAAAAGATAGAAAAAAGCAGTATCTGTGAAGCACAGCAAAGTGTAGTGCACTAAAACCATATTCCTGTATGAGCAAAATATATTCATGTGTGCATTATTTCAGGTAAATTATTTAAATTTTCCTCTATTCTCTTTTTTTGTAAACAGATTGTTACTTGAAATTTGGATAATGCTTAACTCTAAAAAAATTGTATAGAAATTTAGTGGTGGGGTAAAGGGGGTGCAACTAAGTAGAGAACCCATGGGGAACTTATCTAAACTGTTGATTGAAATCCTGCTTTTAATTTAGTAGTCAGAGGAGAAAAGGATATGTGAGACAGAAACTAGAATAATAGCATGCAATAAGTTTTCTTCCCCCCTCTATATCTAGCATAAAAGAAAATCATTGGTGGGAGCATTGCTCTAACATCAATAATCAGTTCTAGAGCTTTGGGATGGGAAGGAGAAGTTTCTGAACTGTGATAATCTCATCATTATACTGGCATGTTAAATGAAAAAAAAATCACCAAATAATCTCTTTGGGATAACTGGTATCAATCATCACATCAACAGAAATAACTGATGTTATATGGTACACACACACACACACACACACACACACACACACACACACACGGAGACTATAGAATAGGTATAGCTTCAGTTAAGGAATTTTTTTAAAGTGTGTAACTTTTTTTTTCCTCAAAACTATTGGAAGGGTTTTTGTAGAGAAGAGGGACACCGAAATAACAGCTGCATTTAAAATTGGATACTTTAATTTGGCAAATCCTGCTAACTCACAGTCTGTGTTTCAGCAAGGATCAGTATTAAATTATGTTCTTCTTATGATTTCTCAGTCACACTCTATAATTGTATATTCAAAGCAAATGCATTATTTAAACAATAATATATTCTCTATTAGTTCTTGCACTGGGTTAATGGCTGGCTAAAGCAATTATAGGACTCAAGGGAGTAAGTAAGGGAAGAGGACCAAGATGCACCATAGATAATATGCCCCTCTTTTTTATTGCATTAATTAAAGATTTTTTTATGTAGTGTACTAAGGGATTGTAAGAATGTTAAGGACATTGTAATGACCAATAATTTTCTTTTATGGTAATAGGGGAAAGGGAAAAGGAAAGGACATTGCTAAACTGAATGGGAAACCTTAAATGTCAAATATTTTTCTTAAACTTAGCTAAACTCTACTTAACAAGAAGTATTAAGTCAGTGATGATTAAACAAAGTTTAAAAACAAATAGAATGTGAGAGGATAAATACAATTTTAGGAATATTGGATTTAATAAATGTTATTTCATTTAAATGTTTGGAAGACAGTTTCATGACAGAAAAGAAATTTCCTTCACAGATTTAGAGCTGAAAAGGACCATAGGGGTCATCTCATCTCACCCAATTATCTCATCTTACAGATAAGGAAACAGTTCCAAGGAGCTAAGGAGACTTTTCAAATCTTCTATTGGTAGTAAGCAGCACAGCCAGGATTCATAACCAAGCCCTCTGCACCAAAATCCCATCCTCTTTCCATTCTTCTCCTGTGAGCAAAATAGTAACTCTCTCTCTCTCTCTGTGTCTTCAGAATAAACTTCAGATCCCAAAGATATTTTTTTAAAAAAGGAAAATAAATGTACAAAAATATCTACAGCAGCTCCTTTTGTGGTGGCAAAGAATTTGAAACTGATGGGATGCCCATCAATTGCGGAATGGCTGAAAAAGTTGTGGTGTATGATTGTAATGGAATACTATTGTGCTACAAGAAATCACAGTTATACTTTTAGAAAAACTTGGAAAGATTTACATGAACTGATAAAAGGTGAAGTGAGCAGAACCAGGAGATCATTGTACATAGTAACAGCAATATTGTATGATGATCAACTCTGAATGATTTAGTTTTTTCAGCAATATAATGATCCATGACAATTCTGAAGGACGTATGATGAAAAATGCTATCTACCTTCAGAGAAAGAGCTGATGGAGTCTGAATGCAGATAGAAGCATACTTTTTGTTAACTTTATTTTTCTTGGGGTTTTTTTGGGGGGAGGATCAGTATTCTTTTACAGCATAAATAATATGGAATTTTTTAAAAAAAAGAAGTAACTTGAAATCCTTGAAAATACTGCACAATTTTCATAACAAGAACAATAACAACATAGTAATAATAATAACATGTATATAATGTTTTAAGGCTTGCAAAAAATTTAACAAATATGTCATTTGGTCCTTGCAGCAGTCCTGGGAAGTAGGTGGTATTATTATTCTTATTTTATTGATGAGGAACTGAAGCAGATAATGGCCAATTCTTACTCAGGGTCACAGAGCTTGTAAGTTCTGATGTTAGATTTGAATTCCTGACTCCAAGTCCAATGTCTAATCTACTGTTGCACATGACTGCCCCTAGGTAACTCAATTCAATTGAAAAGCCGCTGGAAACATACCTAATAAGTACAAGCACATAAATTGACTCTAGCATAGTGAAGTCATTTTGCTCCTCTTTGAGAACAAAGGACAACAATCAACCTCCTAATAAAGTCTTGGGCAAAAGAAGTGCTACAAAATACGTTAACAAGGACAAATATGATAAGGAGTGGAAATGGGCCAGTCATTTAGTGAGAGCAGGGCATTTTAATATCCAGCTTAGTGTTGCATTGGGTATCCATGAAGGACATCAGAGGAAGAACTTCAGACCTCTGGGTGGATTTATTCTGAAGGAATTACAGAAAGGTATGGAGAGAAATTGCATGGGACAAGAGAACATACACTTAATCCTGCTGATGAAATCATGAATACACTGAATTATTGATATGTGTGCGTCATATATTTGGATCTGTTGTTGCTTATCTAGCATGGATTCACTGAACACAATTATCAATGATCTACTTCCCCATTGTGCCCTCTCCCTATGCTATTCTGATCTTTGCCCAAATAATAAAATCGTTATCTTATATCACTCTTGCATAATCTATCCTCTTTGATTGGAATGAACTCCCTTCTCATCTCAGTCTCTTAGAATCCTTAGTCTCATTCAAGTCTTAACTCATGCATCACCTTTTGCAAGATGCTTGTCCTGATACAAACCACCTCCCCAGGTCCCAAGTTTTTGCTACTTTCTTTTTTAAAAATTACCATGTTTCTTTTTTTTTTAATTTTTAGATGTCTACATGCTGTATTACTCCCTCCAGGGAAAAGTTTAAGTTCCTTGAGGGCAGAGGACATTTCATTTATGTCTTTAATCTTCTAGAGCCTAGCATGATGCTTAGCAATCAACCTTTCATTGAGTTCATTGAGATATAGGTGAAAAAATTATGTTAATATCATCAAGTTTCTTAAACTATGAGGATAAAGTGTAGTAAATTAATATTTTGTGGAGCAGTTTACTTTTTTAAAGATAATTTGGTAAATTAAAAATGAATAAGCAGGTTGGAAACAGTGCTTCAGCACAGAGGCTCCTCTTAGAAGGGACATCAAGACAGACCAAAATCTGTGGTCCTAGGAACTCTTGCCATCAAATATTACACACGCACACACACACACACACACACACACACACACACACATATATATATACACTAATATTATATTTGTAAATCATTTTTAGGCTTTATCTTCATCATTCAATGTAATTTACCTCAGCTACTTTCCTTTCCTCCTCATTTTGTACTGTTTCATCATCTACCCTCTCATCCTTCACTGCTGCCTCTTAGGATGTAATGCTTATCTTCTTGGCTAAAGCTAAACCCATCCAAATCTTAAATCCATTCTCTCCTGTCCCATGTATAATTTTGCTCCATCATTTATTGCTTCTCTCTTATATACTCTCAATCTCTCCCTATTCCTGCACTGCTGCCTATAAGCATATTCATGTCTCCCTTATCCTATAAAGCAAAATGAATTATCCCCAACTTTTCTCCCTCCTCAAGTTATTGTCTTACTTTTTTCTTTCCCTTCATGACCAAACTTCCTGAAATAAAAGAGTACAATCACTAACTCTTCTTCCTCATCATTCCTCTATCCCTGAAAATCTCACTGGGAATTTTAGTGTAACCGGCTAAAGGGTCTTTACATCTCAGTTTTCTCTGTTTTTCAACCCAATGCATACATTAACTGGATTAATATTCCTTAAACACAACTTTGATTATAATACTTCTCTAATCAAAAGCCTTGAGGAGCTTACCAATGGCATTTACAGATCTTTAGAACTTGGCTCCTTCCTACATTTCCAGTCTCCTTATCTTTTTGTAGTCTACAATCCCCCGCCACATGTCTCCTTGTTCCTGCACACAATACTCTACCTTCCAACTACATACCTTTACACTGAATGTGTTCCCTATGCCTGGAATGCTTTCATCTTTTCCCCTCTCTGAGGTTTCCTCAAGATTGAGCTCAAATCTCTCACCTTCTGTAGGAGGTTTTTCATGGTCCCTCCCACCATCCTGTATTAGCACCTTCACCTCTAAAATTATCTTCCATCTATTCTGTGTATGTCTTATATGTACCTAGTTGCTTTCATGTTGTATCTCTTATTAGACTGCGTACTCCTTGAGGGCAGGGGCTGTTTTTGCCATTTTTGTATTCTTAGAATTTAGCACAGTGTTTGGCATGTAGTAAGAATTTAGTAAATATTTGTTGACTTTCTACTAATTTAGGTGCAGATGTCACAGTCCAGCATTCAAGAACTTTCATTCTCCAGTCCCAGCTTACATTCCCATCTTTATCTCCCTGTTCCTGTACAATTGCTTTAAAGCCCAGTCAATGAAGACTACTCAAAATTTTCTGAATATACATCACATCCACCCACCTCTATATCTAAATTCATGCTGTTCTATCTGCCAGTAATATGCAACACTTTCATGTCTGCCTGTCAAAATCTTACCCATCCATTGAGGCTTATCTCAAATGTCACTCCCTCCATGAAGCCTTTCTATTCCCCCTATCAGATGTGTTTTTATGTTTTCCCTTTCTCTGAGCCCCCATAGCAATTTGTACCTCTCTTATGGTACTAACCACATCCTGGCTTGTATTGTAGATATTTGTGTACCTTTCTTATCCCCCTACTGTATTGTAAGCTCCTGGAGGTCAGAGACTGTGTCTTAATCATCTGTGGATCCCCAGAACCTATCACACTGCCTTGCATATAAAAGGGGCTCAATAAATATTTGTTGAATGAATAAATCTTAGTAATTAATGTCAAGCAGCTGAGACAAGTTGAACAAATGCTTGTCCCACAAAGGTTTCAAACTTCGCTGTCACATAAACTTAGAAGAGGAGAGACAGGCTATATTATGAAATTGAATTTAGTTTGGATTTGTCATGGCCTGCTGAAGATTGCTTGGCAAGAGCCCATGACTTCAGCATGAAGGCCAAGCTTACTGGTGCCAAGAAAAAAGCCTTAGAGGAACCATGTTTATGTTTCTTTCTGAGTATTTGAACATATGCCACTTCATTTGACTCTCTTCCATTTCTTTCTTTGAGGGGCTGCCAACAAGTCTTTCCATTGACCTACCCTCTTTGTTTCTGTTTCTTTGCTTTCTAGGCCCTTCCCAGGAAGCAACAGCTAGATCCAGGACTCAGAATTCCCAACAGGTCTTTACTCTGAAACCTTCTCACAGTAGCCTACTTTCATTATCATAGTTCGTGATATTTCCTTTAATGCTAACTAGTAAGGCTTGTGCTCCTCACTCAGTTATGAAAAGTCATCACATATGTATTAATTGTTTATAAATCTCAAATAGTGTTTTATTTTCCCATCTTAGCAAGGTAATGATGGATAAGCAAAATCCTCTTTTGACAACTTCTTATCTCCTTTTCTCTGACTGTCAAGTGACCTCTCCAGGTGCACATATGTCTCTGTAGCAGAGTTGATGCTAAAAATGAGGTCTCCTGTATTCTAATATGTTTGTTGGGTTTTTCTTTCAGACTATTCCCTCTATTTAGAGTGCATGGGTTCTTATTGTATTTTTTGTGTGTCAGGAATCCTGTTGGTAGTTTGGTGAATCCTATGGACTCCTCAGAATAATGTTTTAAAATGTATGAAATACACAGGATTATGAAGAAAACCAATTATATTGAAATAGATTAATCAGAATGTACAGACAAAATGAATTCATGGGCCCCAGGTTAATAACTCCTGTTCTAGATGAAACAAATTGCCTAAATGAAATCGAATATGTTTATATTGGGCTAATAACCATCTGAGTTACATGCATCAACCTTTTTATCCATACAATTATAAAGAAAATATTTTTTAAAACATCTTGGATTGTTGTTATGAAAAAAGTGTCCATGACTTACCCTTTTTAAATTTTCTAGGAGAATAAGGATATACATTTAGAGCAGGAAGGAAACTCAAAGACCATTTAGACCAACTTCCTCATTTTGCAAATGAGGAAAGTGAGTTCCAGAAAGGTAAAATTAATTGTCTAAAATAATAGGGTGACAGACAAGATTTGAACTCAGATTCTGTGCTTACAAATCCTATGCTCTTACAAATTCAGCTATTTTCCCTTGTTTCTGCTAGGTGAGATGTATTTGTAAGTGTTTTGAAAATTTCCTATTTGCATGTATATGTGTATGTGTGTGCACATGTATGTATATATGCACATGTATGCATACACACACTGTATATAGGTTATGTCCTCAAAGAGACAACATGGATGCAGATAAATATAGTTAAAGAATGCTATTAAAATATGTGAAATTTATACAAATAACAAAATTATGTAAGTGAAGTGTTTCAATTGTTTATGCTGAATGGTGGTTTTTGTTTTCTTGGTGTTTTTTAATATGTAGTATAAGGACTGAGTTATACCAGTTTTACATTCAGGTAGAATGGAGATAACAGTAAAACTCTGCCTTGCTTCTGGTCAACCACACTTTTTGGATCCAGTGACAATTGTGAAGGATCTCATAGTGGAAATTTATAATGGGGAGTTTTAATTTTGTCTTGCAAAAAAGGAACTAAATAATTAGCTATAAGAGACTATAAAACTGAAAAGCTAGAAGTTTCTGTAAGCCAGTAAAGGGATTGCATAAGATGGATTGGAGGAGAGAATGGAGAAGAGGTAATATAACACATTGGCAAGAGCTCTGTACCCGAAGTCAGAAGACTTGCATTCCAGTCTTGCTTCTCATGCCACACCTAAATTGGGTGGCACAGAATTTAGAGGGAGTGGAAAGGAGTAATTAACAATTTTTGGTGAAGGTTGGATGAGAGGAGGAGGAAGCCATGAAAAAGAAGGAGGAATCAATTAAAAAAAGATACACACAAAAAAAGTGGGCAGCTAGGTGATGCAGTGGATAAAACTCCAGTCTTGAAGTCAAGAGGACCTAAGCTTAAATCCAGTCTCAGACACTTGACACTTATGAGCTGTGTGACCTTGGGCCTTGGGCAAGTAGCTTAACCCTGATTGCCTCACCAAAACAAAAACAAACAAAAAAAAAACCTACATACAAACAAGAAGGGGGAATCAAAGATGATTCTAAGATTATGGACTTGGATATTAAAAAAAATGAGGAAGAGTGGTGTCATGAAACATTTTCAGCTAGAAATCAGTCAGTAAGTGACAGTTTGAACAGAAATGAAAGAGGAGAATAGGAACTTTTAATGGTACCATGCTGAGTATTTTGGTAAATATCATATCCCTGGCACCCACCTTTTTTGCTCTTTTTTACCTTTTTGGCATTGGAGGGGGGTACTTAACTCAGGGTCAAAAGATTTTAGTGACTTTTCTGTCATAGCCAGGGAATATGCCATATTTAATCATTTTATCTCCTTTATTGTTTATTATGGGGCAGCTAGGTGGCACAGTGGAGTGCCAGGTCTGGAGTCAGGAAGACTCCTTTTCCAGAGTTCAAATCTGGTTTCAAACACTTATTAGCTATGTGATCCTGGACAAGTCACTTAACCCTGTTTGCCTCAGTTTCTTCCTCTATAAAATGAGCTGGAGAAGGAAATTACAAACCACTCCTGTGTCTTTGCTAAGAAAACCCCAAATGGTGTCATGGAGTCAGACACAACTGAAAAAGGACTGAATAAAAACAAAATTGCTTAGTATAATGGTCTGAGTGGAATAGTTGTTAATAAACTTTCATAGAACTCAAAATGAATTATATCCAAATCTTCACAGTCTCCATCCTGTGCTTTGTAATATTACATTCTGATTCTCTATTGGTACATGTGATCTAATCCCATGTGACTAAAGGTCCTCTTATTTTTGGTTGGTTAATTCCTGAAATTCATTTGGGCCCTTTGCAAAAATACGTATGCATATGCAAACATATATTAACCAAATTGATAAATGTGGAGCACTCACTATATGCAAAGCTATGTGATAGGTACTATAAATGATACAAGGAAAGATGGGAGACTATTCTTGTCTTCAAAGAAGTTAGAATATTTTGAGGAATGTAGGAGTTAAATTCATAAAAATTTATATACACACACCAGTCCAATCCCATAGTAACATGCATTATTGATAAATAAGTGAAAGAGAAAATAAATACTTTCAGTCTTCTTAAAAATTATGCTCCCTGCAAAGGCAGTTGAGTGCATAATAGAGTGCTAGGCCTAAAGTCAGGAAGAAGTGAGTTCAAATCCTGTTTCAGACACTTTCTTGCTATGTGACCCTGGCAAATCACTTAATTCTTATTTGCCTCAGTTTCCTCAACTGTAAAATAAGGTTAATAGCATCATTTACTTCTTAGGGTTATTGTGAGGATCAAATGAGATATTCTTTGTAAAGTGCTTAGCACAATATCTGGCATATAGTAAGCATTTAGTAATTGCTTAGCACATAGTAGGTGCTTAATAAATGCTCATTTCTTTCCTCCTTTGCTGCTCCCTCCCTTCCTACCTGACTTCCTTCCTTTCTTCCTTCCTTCTTTCCCCCACACATTCTTTGATACAATGACACTGATCACCTTGCTGTTCCACGCACAAGATACTCCTCCATTTTCAGGTATTTTTACTGGATGTCCCCCATATCTGTAATATTTTCCCAATTACTTGGCTTCTTTCTAATCTCAGCTAAAATTCTGTCTTCTACAAGAAACTTTTCTGATCCCCCTAATGTTAGAGCCTTCCTTCTGTTGATTATTTAAAATTTATCTTGTCTATATCTTTTTTGTATGTAATTGTTTTCATGTTGTCTCCCCCATTAAACTGTAAGCCCCTTGAGAGCAAGGAATCTTTTTTTTCCCCTTTCTTTGTATACCTAGTGTTTACTACAGTGCCTAGCACATAGGGTCCAGGTCCCATGGTTTAGGAGTGCTGGTATGATTTAGTGGTGCTGAGACCCTAAAATGTCAGGGTACAAGGCAGAGTTGCCCCAAATGAATTAATACACTCAAACCATCTTTCAGTTCAAGTGGCAAAGTTTATTGTGATGCCAAGTGTTTTTAGGGAACCTGCAACTTAATGGCAGTGATGTTAAAGCTTATATGAAAAAGGGGCAGTGAAAGGATGTTAAGTATGCTAATTAGGTGATGTGGGGTGGAATTAGGGAGCGGTCAGCATATGCAAGAAGTCTGAGTGCTGGGCTGCTGGAACATATGGGAAAACTTGGGGAGTCAATAGAAAAAGCTTTGTTGAGAGGACATGATAGGAAGGCTGCCAGAGCGTGATCTTTGGGCAGACACCCCTTAGATATCTTTTTGCTGAGGAATTACAGGGTCAACTCTGTATGTGCCTGTGATAAAAATTTTCTCGTGGGGTGGGGAAGAGTTGCTTCCAGAGGCATATTTTTTTGCCTTTTGGGTCCAGGTCTTACCACCTCATCAATAGTAGGTACTTACTAAATGTTTAGTGACTGACTGACAATATCAAATCAGAGAGTGATTGAGCATATCTGACTATAGTCAAGGAGATTTAAGGAGATGGAAAAGGAGGAAATCGAGGTGGTGTTGGGGATGTGATGATGTTCTGAATGTTTTTTTTTTTTTTAAGGAAGGCCTAATTCATTATTTAGGCATCCTAGTAACCTGAAAAATTAAGTTATTTGAATGTAAACTCCATGAGAGTTGAGACTTTTTTTTTTAATCTTTGTATATCCAGAGACAGAGACCACCATGATGTCCACCCACAGTAGGTGCTTAATAAGTGATCATTGCATTGAATTACTTACAGAATCTAAGGTTTTTAGAATTCTAATGCAAGATCCTGATTCCCAGTTCCCAGGCTCAATATACAAATTCCTAAAAGCCGGTGGCATTGGTGCCAACTGGATGAGCATGATTTCATGAAAGAACCATTAGTATTCTTTATCTTGTTTTATAAATCTTTTAAATGTATCCCTAGAAGCATACAGATTTTTCCCTGGCTGTAGAAGGAATTCTACTCCACATTTCAAGTGTGTACAATAACTTTTTTTAAAGGGATCTTGTCCCTTATTTATGTAACCAAATCATAGGTCTGGATGCTATGAGGCTTATTATTATCTGAGCCTGGTCTTGATTCAAGAGATGAATGTCCAAGGCATGTCCATGGCTAATTTTATGCTGTTACTAAGTTTATTATGCACAGTTAAAGACCTATTCAGTTAATTGCCTTTAGGGACAAAATTAATCTGATTAAGTATAAAGTTCCGCAAAAATACTAGAAATATAAAGTAGCTTGATTTTTAACATTTCAATATCAAAATATGCCATTTTTAGGAAACAAGTCATTTAAAATAAAAGCACTGGATGTATCTTTGCACTTTTGAAATCAAGCCCTTTTCACCCCATATTAAGTAAAGTATCCCATAATACTATGCAGCAATGAAATGACTAAGGATCATTTGAAAAGTAAAACTCGATTAACAGACATAACATGCCAAAATACTGAACAACAAGCATATAGCATTACCACTTTACCAATTTTGATATCTAAAGTAGGTAAAAATGGAAGTCACTTGATCAAATTGTAACTGAGTACTATTAGTTTAGAGGTCATCTTAGAAGTTCCAAAGAGATATGTACATGGGTAAGGCTTACACAGGAATGAGTGTCAAACCCTTGACTATTTAAGGTAATTCAGAAAACAAAATCCAGATAGAAAAATAAACGCAGAATATTCTTACCCCTGGAAGATGGCTATTTCTTATAACATGCCTTCATGGCCAGATAAAACACCATAGTTTACCATTTATTAAATGGTTAAATCTTTATTCTTTGCACTTCTACTTTATATAGAGTTAACAATGGCTTTGAAGTCAAGATCTCTGGTTGAGTTTGTTACACCTGACTTTGAGAATATCACTCAACCTTTTTGAGACTCAGTTTCTTCATCTGTACAATAAGGATGACAACACTTGCACCTAAAGGCTTTCTATAAGGATAATTTGGGATAATGTATGTAAAGTACCTTGTAAACCATAAAGAGCTATGTAAGGAAGCATGGCACATATACATACATATGTGTGTATATATGTATACATATATATGTGTGTGTGCATGTATGTGTGTATGTATGTGTGCGTGTGTGTTAGTAATTATTCTTATCTTAGATTGTTAGAGGATTTTCCCTCACTATCTGTCCTTCTCTCCTTCTCTTTCCCTTTCTTCTCTTTCCAAATCATTTTTCTACCTGCATCTATTCATTCTTCATTTTATCCTGTACCCACTATAATTTAGCCTCAGTATCTACTTGTTTGGTCTATGAACTAATGATTTTTCTAGGGTAAGCTATTACCTTGTAAATTGTAGACCTTAGCCTGCTGCGCCATTTCCCAGCCACCACAGGTTAATCGTGGTTCTCAAATTACTTCTGTTGCTTGAACAAGATTACTTGGCATTTAGAAGATATTTTGTTTCCCAGCTTCTACTTTTCTCCATTCAGGCCTCAGGATATCCCTAATTGTGTGCTTCCTAAGTCTGAGAGATTTATACACTGCATGATTGCTTCAGACCTTTACTGAAACCGTCCACCGAATCTATCCGATCAGCAATGAGGTATTTAACTCTATCAGTTAAAACAGGCTCTGTCAGAAAAGCACTATGGGGAATCAAGTCAGCAGCCCAATCCATCTTTTCCCACTACGTGAGAGCAAATGAAAGAGGAAAGAAAGCTGAATAACAGAATAAATAGAATAAAAGAACGTCAAGTATGGCAGCAATTGGTTTCTAGATCCTGACCATCAAGACATTTGTTCCTGAGAGTGAAAAAGAAAAATAAAAAAGGTTTATACAGTTCTTATTGACCTGTAAAGTAGAAACAGCTGCTGAGGTCGTGGGTGTCTTCTTCGCTGACTTCAATAAATGGGAATGTTGATTGGCCCTGTCCTTGCTCAGGGTTGCTACTGTAACCAATGGGGATTGTTATGGTAGATCATCAGAATAATTTGGTCACACATTCTCTCTCTCCCTCTCTCTCTCTCTCTCTCTCTGTCTCTCTCTGTCTCTCTCTCTCTCTCTGTCTCTCTCTCTCTCTCTCTCTCTCTGTCTCTCTCTTTCTCTCTCTCTCCAACACACACACACACACACACACACACACACACACATATCCTTTCCATTTACCCCAAGATTATTGAGTTTTAATTATGATAATAAAACTCTTCAAGCCCTGTCCGACAGTTTGCATTTTCACTGCCCTAAAAGTGAAATCTATCTTTAGGGAAGCAAACCAGATGCTGCAGTGGCTGACTTCATGTCCCTGCTCAGGTGGGTAGAATATATTTCATCCTCCTCTGGTGTATGAGGACCTTGAATGTTGGATTCCCTTTCCCTGATTTTCCCCCAAAGTGGGATTAAAAGTAGCCACTTAATGATAATGAATTGAATTGTTCCCATCTAAAGAGGAGCGACTGGCAGAATGCCTGCAACAAAGACATCCCTCATGATGGTTAAGAAAACAAAAGTAATTGGATTACACCAAGAAAATAAGATAAACATTCATTAAAATTACAGTAACAGACTGTGATTAATGAGTATAGACAGGGCAAACAGCACATGTTCTTTCAACCCTGCAAGGCCTACCTGCCAGGGGCCTAATTATTGATTTTTAATCTTTCCAGAAGAATTTGGGATGCACTTCACAGTTTATGGGCTATGCCCTTATTATTCTTAAGGCTCTTTTACTTTTTTGATTGTCAAGCAAGAGCTAAAAATGTCATACAAGGTGAACAGGCTTGTGGATATTAAACAGAGAGTTTTGGGTGCTACAATTATTTTTTCCGAAATTTCCAACTTCCTTAGTTTCACTGTAGTCATCCTGCAACAACAAAACCCACCCAGTCTGCTTTACTCATGTACTTTCCTTTCCATCACTTAAACCCATCACACACAGCTCTGATTGTTGTATAGAAAATGTATGATTTATTAAGTTCCTTCCAGTTCTTACAGTCTCAACCTCTTTTAAGATTAAGTCACAGACTAAGACTGAGGTTTCTAGACTCCAAATGTTAGCACATAGTGACCTGGTAGCTAGTTCCCAGAATGAAAGTGGAAGCTTCATCCTTCTAAAAGGGAAAAAGATTCAGCAGAGATGGCAGTCATGGCCTATGGGTTGGCTTCAGTCTACAAGTTGAGGATAATCTGAAAGACAAACATGTTCATATAAATCTGAAATGTGCTATAGAAAGGAAGAGGAAAGAAATGAAGGAATGAGGGATGAAAGGAGGGAGGAAAGAGAAAGATGAAAGGAAGGAAAAGGGAGGCAGGAGGGAGAGACAAAGGGAGGGAAAGGAGGAAGAAGGGAGGGAGGGAGGGAAAGAAGGAAGAAGAAAAAAAACATGATGCATCTACTATGCTCTAGGCACTGTGTTAGAGGCTTTACAAATTTACTTTTATTTGATCCATGGGCAGGCATGTAATACAATAATTTGCAGATCTACAATATATAAGTATGCATATGTTTATAAATGATACATAATTTACACACATATGCACACACATTCATATACACTTATATATTATTTCTTTCAACAGAATGTAAGCTCCTTTAGAGCAGGGTCTATTTCATCATTGTCTTTTTATTCCCAGTTTCTAGATCAGAGCCAATCAAATAATAGACACTTAAATGATTTTTGATTGATTGGTTGGCAAAGTTAATATCATGAGGGATACCTGTCAGATTTTGCACACTTGAAAGGATCAGCCTCTAGACAACCTAAATTTTAGAACCATCACAGACTTGTATTATATCCATGTAGGAAATAAGTTATTAAGTACCTTTTATGACTACAACTCACTTTTAAGGCTGTATCCCATGCCTTCCTCATCTCCATCTCTTATAATCCCAAGTATCCCTCAAAACTCCACTCAAGCAATAGCCTTTCTTGATTCCCCGCTGGCTAATGCTTCGTGCTGCCACTACTCTCCTGCCAAAAATTGTCTTGGATTCAATTTGTACGCAGACATATTTTATACATACTTATTTTAATTTAATTTGCTTAGCTCAATAGAATATTAGCTCCTTGAGAGAAGTCTCTTTTTTGTCCCTGTATATTTTTAGCACATAATAGGCACGTAATAAATGTTTGTTGATTGGTTGATGGATGATATTTATGTAAAGCAGGTGATAAAAGAGTGCAAGAGTGAATATACTGATAAGGAAGAAATCTCGCTTAAGAACTGTTTCTTTCATACCCTTGCACTCCCCAATCCAACTGGCTACTTTCTATGGCTTTCTTTACACTCTATGCTTTCTCCTTTCAGCCATTTTTACTTGGTTTGGTTTCTGCCAGAGCAGTGGAGGAATAAAGGTAATTTATCTTAGTGGGGAATAATCTCTCTATTTTCTGTGCTTGAACAGTGCATATATTTTATATATACTATACATATCATATTAAGATTTACATAGCACTCCATGTTCCTTATCTCATCTGATCCTCACAACAACCTGCGAGGTAGGTTCTAAAACCAATATTGTCTTCATTTTGCAGATGAAGAAATGAAGTCTCAGAGAAGTTAAATGAATTGCCATTGATCACATAGCTAGCAACTATAGGAACACAGTGTTATTCCCACTTGTTTGAAACTCTCTTAAAACACTTATCACATAATGACTTGTGTTCTATCTTGTTGAGCCTGGTCTCAAGCTTAGGAATGTCTAAATTCTTTGAGGGAAGGGGTAATATCTAATTCATCTTTCTATTCCCCCACCTACAACCACAGTGCTTTGCAAATGGTAGATATTTATTAAAATTATTGAAGTGCATTCAATTCCCATCACTTTTCGTAGGCTTAACTACTAAAGGCAAGAAATGTTTATTGAGTTGGATTGTGTTGGCCTCTTGTGTCCTTAATGCAGATTCTGATGTAACATAAGGACAAGCTCTCTACTAATGAGAAATGTCCAAAACCAGAGAAGGTTCCTTGGAGGGTGATGTCTTGATCGTGTAGCAAAAGCAAGAAATAATTATTGAACAATTCATATGTTCCATTGGTTTCTTTTCAATGTAAAGAGAAGTCATGTTTAGGAAGATCCCTTTTGTCCAAATTATAAGAGGACATTCACAGGAATGGATGAATTGCGATCTACAATGTTGGAAGGAATATCTATGTCCTTGAGCTCTAGATCCATTTAAGTATTTGTGGGAGGTAGGGAGTCCCCAGTAATTAGAGGTCTTCAAAAGGAGGATTGATAACCACTTGATAGGCATGCTGTGTACAGGTTGAAGTGAATGGCCTCAGAGGGCTCTTACAGCTCTGAAATTCTGGTATTCTACAATTCTACAATAAGCTAACTGTGCTGGTATGGTCTATGACTACGTATCTGTAATCCACACTTTTTTTGTGGCCTTAATGATCCTATGCAGTCTGGCTCAAACTGATATATCTGCTGTTGACTTCTAGCCTTCCAGAATTATCTTCTCATTCTAGAGATCTTCTTTGTCTTCCCAAACTTGATGCTGGGGATACACAGTGAGACTTGGACTTCAGTGTATCATATTCAATTCATGTCATTTCTTCATTTTTAATACCTAGTCAATCACCATGTACTTTCATTTTGTTCCTTAAAACTGTCTTATATCCATCCTATCATCTTCCACAGGAAGTCCTACTCAATCTTTCCTAATTCTTACACCTTTCCTCTGTTAATGATTCCCTGTTTATCCTGTGTGTAGTTTGTACTTACTTGTTTTCTCCCCCCATTGGACTGTCACCTACTTGAAGGCAAGTATTATTCTTTTCCCTCTTTTTGTATCCCCAGAGCTTAGCCCAGTACCTGGTACATAGTTTTGTTGTTGTTGTTCAGTTGTTTATATCATGCCCAACTCTTTGTGACCTCATTTTCCTTGCAAAGATTCTGAGGTATTTTCCAATTTCCTTCTCCAGATCATTTTATGGATGAGGAAACTGAGGGAAACAGGGTTAAATGACTTGACCAGAGTCACATAACTAGTAAGTGGGAGACCAGATTTGAACTCAGGAAGAAGAATCTTCCTGACTCTAGGCTCAGCATTCTATCCATTGTGCCACCTAGTTTCCCTGGAACAGAGTAGATAATTAATAAATGCTTATTGACTGATTCAGTCCTTTCTATAACCACTTACGACCATGCTACTCAAGCAGATTATCTTGTTGTCCCATGAGTACGCCATGCTTTTGCCCATGATTAAAAGTATCTTGGCTATATCATATTACTCCTTTGTATCCCTCATATTCAACTTTACAAACAGTAGCTTGTTTGCAAGAAGTAGAATTAAAGTCATTAAAGTACTGAGGTTGTAGATGACCACCTAAGGAAATGAGTCTGCCATTTAGTGAGAGAGAAACAACAGATGGATACCATTGTATATATATAATATCACTAAGTGATATTATATCATTCCTTAAATATATTTAAAAAAACACCGATGGAGAATTTCTAGGAAAATGAAAACAGAAATTTAATAGGAAATAAGAAGAAAAGAAGTCATAGAGGTAATACTATCTACCGTGAGTGCAGTGGGTAGAAGTGGTAAAGGGGTAAATAAAGGCTCCATATAAAGAAAAGCTCTCCAACAATTGAATATCTCCAAGAGTGAAAATGTCAGACTCGGGAAACAATGAGTTCTTCCTCAATTGAATTCTTCAAATGAAGACAGGAGCACCAATTTTTCAGGTATTGTTGAAAGACTCAACATAGAAGAGAATTCCTGTTTACTTATGAGTTAGAATGGATAGCTTATGAGGTCTCTTCCAACACTTGTTTTTTCAATGGCACTTTTGGAACATTGTGACCCTGACAAGTTCTCTTTTAGTTTTACAAAATGATGAAATTGATGAGCATATCTGTCTTGAGTTTAGAGATGATCTCAGTTTAATAATTATCCTTAGAATTATATAAGTTGTAACCTATCTACTGACTCTTCGTTTAACTGACTTATATAAGACTAAGTTATCAAAATTATAAAAAAAGAAATAAAAGTTACAAGACATTATAGTTAATGCAGAAAAATGTTTATGACTATATTTTGAGCCATCAGTGTGTCAGCAGACAGGCAACAAGCATCTAGTATTCACTATGTGCCAGATATTATGGTAAGCACTGGATACTGTTACATGTTGTATTTTTGAGCAAAGGGATTAATGTACATGGCTTAATAACTTAAAAATCAACTCCTATTTGTTATATAGGAAAAATAATACACAATTCGCTACTTTGGATTGAAATTTTGGATATTCATGTAATTGTCTTGCCTGAACTACCTATATGGGTAAAACAATAAAAAAAAAATCTGTTCTCAGTGTACAAATAACTTCTGTTAGTATCCTCAGAAATCCAGATTTTATAAATATCCTTTCTTAATCATTTTCAAAATCTGAAATGTACTTCTTGAGGCTTATATTTCTGAAAATGACTGAGATGATCCGAAAAGTTAAGTAAAACCTTATTTGAATAAAGAAAATAATCCCGGTAAACAACACAAAACTTGTTGGAACCTTGGTTTGTCCCGGAATCATGGCAATATTGACCTAACTATACAAAGGGGAAGTTTATAATGCTCTTAAAGAGTAATTATGTAAGTATTATAATTTTTGGATGAGATCCATTATTTTCTTGGTGTAGAGAACTCACTCTGCCAAGAATGGTTTGCACCTATTCTACAATCTGTCACCTTAAAGATTTGCCCGGCCCCAGATAATTAAGTCATTTGCCTAGGATCACAGAGTCAGTATGTGTCAGAGGAAGATCTGAACTCAGATCTTCCTGACTCTGAAGACCCTTTAGCTCCTGTGCTGTGCTGTTTCTTGGCCATTATTTTAAGGTAATAAAATGTGAGGAATTTTTATTTAAATCAAAAAATCTGGAATTTTTCATCTTCAATTCTGATTTTCCATGAAAGTGAAAAAAAAATAGAGTATTTAACCTAGATCATTTTAGTTTTCATTGTCATGCTGGGAGGCAGTGAGAAAAACAAAATTCTGGGTTGGGAGTTAGAAGACCTGGGTTTGAATATCAGTTCTGTCATTTGCTACTTATGTGACACTGGACAAGTCAATCACCTTTACTTGGATTAAGTTTATAATCTCTAAAATGAAGGGCTTGTACTAGATGACCTTGAAAGTCCTTTCCAGATCTAAATTTATGATTCTATGAATTTCTGCAAGATAACTAAGTTGGAAACCACGCAACATGCCTTTTAAGCCATAGTATGCTGCCTTCTCTTTAGGTAGCTTTGGTTAAGTCACCTAACAAATATTTATTAATTGTTTCCATTTGGGGAATATGATGGTTCTGCTTTTGATACTCACTTAAGGTTGGAGCTCTAGATCTGGAAGGGACCAAGATGGGAAACTGACACCCAGGAAGGTCAAGTGATTGACCCATGGTCACACAAGTTTTGGCTATCAGAAATGAGATTTAGAACCCAGGTCCTCTGACTCCACAGACAGTGCCCTTTCCAGTGTGCCACACTACCTCCTGATGGAGAGTCCAACTAATCCTCCAAGAATTTTTTAAAAAAAAAAGGCTTTTTGTAATAGCCAGTGATAAGCATTGCTTAGGGGCAGGTTTCTTCTTATTTCATCTTAAGCCATGACACGATTTTATTGTTGTTGATTTTATTTCCCATGCCATTATTTTTTTAAATATTTTAAATGTATTTCATTAAATATTTTCCAATTATATTTTGAAAATGTTTAACACTTTTTTTTTAAATTGTGAGTTTCCAATTCTCTCCCAACATCCAATTGAGAAAGCAAGCAATATGATACTGATTATATATCCCGTGTTATTATATGTCTCCACTTTAGGAAATGTTGTAAGGAAGGAAATCAATAGTATTGAAACTGGCAATATTTGCTTATTCATTTGCTGATCATTTCAAGCAATAGGTGAAAAAGAAAAAAAAAAGAAAAACATACAGATTCTGGGCCCTACAAATGATTAAATTACCATGAGGTCTATTAGTGGCATCCAACCTAAGCCTTTCACAGAGTATTAGATTAAAAACAATTAAATGCTGAGTGTTTCTCTCAGCTGCAGTTTCCTTTTAAATAACTTGTGTATTAAGATGCATTGTCTTGTATTATAGCAGTCATGAACCCTTTCTGTGGTTAATTCACCCATTACTGCTTCTCCTAAGTATTAGCAGCCCTGCTTTTCCTTCCTAATGATTCTAATGAAAGAAAATACAGGTGTTTAGAATTTTGTTCTATACCTTACAAAAGCAGAAAAGGATTCCACTTGAATATGATTTCTATATTAAAAATTCCTGTGTGAGAAAGCTCCTGCTAATCTTTGTAATTTTATATAAGCACCTCAAACAGATGAGCCACTCCCTCTGCTGGGGATATTTCTATAAACTCCCATATTTATTATTATCTGCAACAGATAACATGCTCTATGAGGAATGAAGAGAAAATACTTGAAAATATATAAAATAATATATCCTTAGCCTTCCAAAAATCAGTCACTAGATATATCTCTGTCACTAAAATAAAAAATGCTATATATACACACTTCCCCTCCCCCCCAGTTTAGAAAAAAAAGTTATTAAAACTTCTTGTGACAACAAAGCTTTCTTTGAGGGTAACAACGTAATACCCTTATGAGAATTTATTACAAAAATATTTTAAAGGTTATATGTGTGACCTAAGTAGTTAATGCCTTTCTACCTAAAAAGGCAAAAAAAAAAAATACTATGAAGGCACTGGTCATGTCTTATTTAAACTTTTTCTTTTAAAAATTTCTAACAGGATAATCTTCACAGAAGACAATAAATGAATGTAGAATTAACTAACTAACTTATTAAAGGCAGATTCATGATTCACCTGGAGTCATTGTCAAAAAGACTTGGATTCAAGTTTTTCCTTTCATACACACTGGCCACGTGACTGTAAAATTTACTTAACTTCTCAGTTTCCTAGGCAATGGTCTAAGAATATAAGTTATAGGACAAATACGGGAGAAGGAATTCTATCACTGAGAGATTCCTTTACCAATGGAATAAACATCCTTGTTCCACCCCTCTCCGTTATAAAAAAAAAAAGTTACAGTAAAGTCATGACAGTTAGATATAGATATGGATATGATGCTGAGGTGTCAATGTTACATCACTTAAAATATGATGGATATTACACCTGATCTTGAAAGGACAGGTAAAAGTTGCACCACATATAGGATTAACTGCAGAAGATATGAAAATAGAAAAATTGAGGGGTGGAGCCAAGATGGTGGAGGGAAAGCAGTGTCTGTCCAGAGCTCTCTCCCAAAGCCCTCCAAATACCTAGAAAAATGGCTCTAAACAAATTCTAAAGCCGCAGAACCCACAAAAAGACAGAATGAAACAAATTTCCAGCCAAAGACAGCCTGGATGGTTGATTGGAAAGGTATATCGTGCCGGGTGGGGAGAGGAGCACAGTGCAGCGTGGGCCTGCAGGCCTCAGCGACCCTGGAGCAGGCCTCAAAGGACTGAATCGCAGGCAGCTGTGGCAGTTTCCAGACCCCTGAACACCAAAGACAACATGGAAGGTCAGTGAGAAAAGTCTGTGACTGCAGTGAGAGAGGAGCTAGGTCTCAGCCTAAAGTCTCCAGCGCGGCCTGGGGCAGCGACTCTTTCCTGAGCTTCTGGCCCACAGACTGAGGGGGAATTGAGTGGCTGATCAGAGGGGGATTGCAGGGGTCTCTTTGCCAGTGCTGAGGCAGGAATCTCTTGCTTTAGCGGTGCTTTGATTTGGGTCTCAGTTCTGAGGGGCAGTCCTGGGGCGAGGAGGAACGCTGGTGTGGTGGAGCTTGTTGTGGCTGTGTAGAGGAAACACCTCGCCCCTTATCATAGCACCTTGGAAGAACTGACACTTTTCAGGTCCCTAGAAGTATCTCTGAAAACAGCTGTACAAACCCCTGAAGCTTGGGCCAATCCACTCTTCACATTGGAAGCAGACTTTTACCTTAACAAAGAGTTTAAACTCAAGTAATTGGCCAGGATCATGAGTAAGCAGCACAAAAAGAGTCAGACTATATTATCTTACTTTGGTGACAAAGAAGATCAAAACATATAACCAGAAGAAAACAAAGCCAAAGCTCCTGCATCCAAAGCCTCTAAGAAAAATATGAATCAGTCCCAGGCCTTGGAAGAGCTCAAAAGGGATTTTGAGAAGCAAGTAAGAGAAGTAGAGGAAAATCATGAAAATCATGAAAAACAAGTCAACAGCTTGCTAAAGGAGACCCCAAAAAATACTGAAGAAAATAACACCTTAAAAAATAGCCTAACCCAAATGGCAAAAGAGGTCCAAAAAGACAATGAGGAGAAGAATGCCCTAAAAAGCAAAATTGGCCAAATGGAAAAGGAAGTCTAAAAGATTACTGAAGAAAACACTTCCTTAAAAATTAGAATAGAGAAATTGGAAGCTAGTGACTTTGTGAGAAATCAAGACACTGTAAAACAAATCCAAAAGAATGAAAAACTAGAAAACAATGTGAACTATCTCATTTGAAAAACAACTGACCTGGAAAATAGATCCAGGAGAGAGAATTTAAAAATTATTGGACTATCTGAAAGCCATGATCAAAAAAAAAAAGAGCCTAGACATCATCTTTCAAGAAATGATCAAGGAAAACTGTCCTGATATTTTAGAACCAGATGGCAAAATAGAAATCGAAAGAATCCACCAATCTTCTCCTGAAAGAGATCCCCAAAGGAAAACTCCTAGGAATATTGTAGCCAAATTCCAGAGTTCCCAGGTCAAGGAGAAAATATTACAAGCAGCCAGAAAGAAGCAATTCAAGTATTGTGGAAACACAATCAGGATAACACAAGATTTAGTTTCTTCTATATTAAATGACTGCAGGGCATGGAATATGATATTCCAGAGAGCAAATGAGATAGAATTACAACCAAGAATCACCTACCCAGCAAAACTGAGTATAATCCTGCAGGGGAAAAAAGTGGTCATTCAGTGAAATAGAGGACTTTCAAGCATTCTTGATGAAAAGACTAGAGTTGAATAGAAAAATTTGATTTTCAAATATAAGACTCGAGTGGAACATGAAGAGGTAAACAGGAAAGAGAAAATCATAAGAGACTTATTAAGGTTGAACTGCTTACATTCCTGCGTGGAAAGATGATATTTGTAAGTCATGAGACCTTTGTCAGTATTAGGGTAGTTAGAGGGGAAAAATTATATGTATAGATAGATAGATAGATAGATAGATAGATAGATAGATAGATAGATAGATAGATAGATAGATAGATAGGTAGATAGACAGACAGAGGGCACAGGGTGAGTTGAAGATGAAGGGGTCATATCTGGAGAATAAAGTTAAGGGGTAAGAGAGGATTATACTAGGAGAAGGAGAAAGGGAGAGGTAGAACATGGTAAATTATCCCCCCCCAAAAAAAAGTAGAAAATAAAAGGCTCTTACAGTGGAGGGGAAATGGGGGAAGGTGAGAGGGAATGAGTGAATCTTATTCTCATAGGATTTAACTTAAGGAAGGAATAACATACACACTCAATTGGGTGTGGAAATCTGTCTTACCCTACAGGACAATAGGTGGGGGGAAGGGGACAAAAGAGTAGGGGAATGATAGAGAGGAGGGCAGATTGGAAAAGAGAGTAATCAGAAGCACATACTTCTGAGGAGGGACAGGGTCAAAAGAAAGAATAGAATAAATGGGTGGGCAGGATAGAATTAAGGGAAATAGAGTTAGTTTTTCACAGCATGTCTACTATGGAAGCAGTTTGCATAACTGCACATATACAACCTATATTTACTTGCTTGCCTTATCAATGAGAGTGGGTGGGGAGGGAGGAAGGGAGAAAATTTGGAACCCAAAGTTTTAAAAACACATGTTTAAAAAAAATGTTTTCACATGCAACTGGGAAATAAGAAATACAGGAAATGGGGTACAGAAATCCATCCTGCTCTTCAGGAAAATTGAAGAGGAAAGGGATAAGAGAAGGGGGGGAGAGATAGAAGGGAAGACAGACTAGGGGAAGGGGTATTTAGATTGCATGCCATCTTGGGGTGGGGGGAGGGGCAAGATGGGGTGAAAATTTGGAACTCAAAATCTTGTGGAAGTAAATGTTGAAAACAAAAAAGTAAATAAAAATTACCATAAAAATTAAAAAAAAGAAAAAAGAAAAAAAAGAAAATAGAAAATAGAAAAATCACAAGTATGGATGATTATTCTCAGATACATTGATAAACATTCATATAGGCAGCTAGGTATTATTGTGGATATATTACTGGGCTTGTAGTAAGTACAAGACAAGTTTGAATCCTACCCCAAACACTTACTGGCTCCAAAGAAAGTAAATTAATCTCTTTCAAACTCTGTTTCCTCAACTATAAAATGGGGAGAATAATAGCACCTACTAAACAGATTTGTTGAATCTAATGATATATGTAAAGCGCTTTGCAAACATTAAAGTAACATAAACACATTAACTATTATTAGTATTATTGTTATTATTACAGCAAACCCTCATGTGGGGATAACCAATATGCTTTATAGGACAAGTTAGAGTACTTTAATAATTTAAAAAATGATAATTTCATTAATGAGGTTATTCCCTATTCCAACATGAATTACAATTCATCTGTGCCTTCCTATGTGCAGTGTACATCAGTTACTGTGGTTATTTTTTAATAACCCAGTGGACAGCCTTCTGGTAATAAGCCTCAATGTATTTAGCTAAACTGGACCTTGGTTGACAGACATATAGGCCACCATGGTCAATATCCATACCTGTCTGGGTTGTTAAGTAACTTTTCCTAACAATATAGTCCTGAGACCTTAAAGCTAGCCTCCATTCCATGCTGATTTTAGTTTTATTTTCACATAGGGGATGGATGGGAAATAAAGCTTGCTAAGTTCAGTAAAGAAAGCATAATATAAAGGAGTGGCATAATATAAAGAGCATTGACTCTACTCTGAATATCTGGGCTCAAATTCTGCCTCTGATGCTTAATCCCTTGGGGAAATCTCCTTGACTTTCAGTTTCCTCATCTGTAAATTGAGAGAGGTTCAATCAGACAGCCCCAGAAATCCAGCTGAACTGTAGTTCTGATCCTAAGTAATCATCAAAAGCAGGATGATAGCATGTTACCAAACCACAAACAACCAATTAGCAATTGTTTCCAGTACAACTCTTCCACATAGATTCATAAAGTCAGTGAGCATGCATTGATTTCACAGGTCATTCTCCTTGCGGTGAGGTCAAAGTGACAGAGGATTTGGTAACTTTTGGCCATAAGAGCCTAAGAAGCAGAATGGCCATGTTGGAAACAAGCTTGTGAAAATAATAACATGTAAAAGGAGAGCAAATGATTTCTTTTTAGCTGGATTTGATCTAGGCTATGGGCTCATGATAACTGGAAAGAGAGTAATTGCCCATTAGCATGTAAAAGAACTAATACTATTAAACAGACACCTTGTGCCTTTCTGCACAGCTGCTGCTTTGACCAGTTCAGGCCAGTGGCAGCTTTGGTATCTGGAGTGACTGATTGGACTGAACTAACCAGTCGATTTTGTAATAATAATTGAAGCATCCACATGTGTATAAAGCCTCAGAAGGGTGTTTACCCTTTGCCTTTTTCTCCTATTTGGCTATGTCTGTCAAGAAACCATAACAGTGTTTTGTTTGTTTTTCATTGCAATCAAGTAAGTCCTACTGGCTCATCCCATATTGCCTACCAACATGCTTATGTCCATCTCCCCCACCCTCCAAAGAAACCTCATTTGAACCTTCCATCCTTGATGACTCTTATCCTTCTGCCCTTTGTGGCTAAACTCCTTGAAAAAACCACCTACACCAGGTGCCTCGACTTTCTCTCTTCTCTTTCTCTTCTTAACCTCTTGCAATCTGTCTTCTCATCTTATCACTTCACCAAAAATGCTCTCTCCAAAGTTACCAGTGATCTCAGTTGCCAAATCCAATGGTCTTTTGCCAATCTTCATTCTCCTTCACCTTTCTTCAGCCTTCGACACTGTCCATCACCCTTTGTATATCACTCTGTCCTGGTTTTCCACTTACCTATCTGACCACTCCTTTCCAATCTCCTTTGCTGGATCCTCCTCTAGATTTTAGGTGTCCCTTGAAGTTCAGTCCTGAGTTCTTTTCTCTTCTTCTTCTATACTACTTTACTTAGTGATCTCAACAAGTTCCATGGATTTAATTACTGTCTCTATCCTGGCTATTTACAAATTTATCTATTTTGGTCCAACCTCTCTTCTGCTTCTAATCTCAGTTCTCCAACTGTCTTTCAGACACCTTGAACTGGATGACAGATTCAGCTTAAATTAAATATATCCAAAACCAAACTCATTATGTTTCCTCCTAACCCCACACCCATATCTTCCCTATTACTATGAAGGCCAATACCATCCTCCCATTCTTTCAGGCTCACAACTTAAAGATCATCTTTGACTCCTCAGTATCTATCACCCTCCAAATCCAAGTTATTGCCAAGGCCAGCTTTGCAACATCTTTCATTTATGCCCCCTCCTCTCCTCTGACACTGCCACCATTATAATGCAGGCTCTCATCACTTCATACCTTGATAATTGCAATAGCCTGCTGGTGGGTCTGCTTGCCTCAAGTTACTCTTCTTTTCTAATCCATCTTCTATTCAGCCACCAAAATCATTTTCCTAAAATGCAGGTCTGATCATGTCACTCCCCCCCCAACTCAATGAAGTGCAGGATCAAATGCAAAATCCTCTTGGTATTCAAAGCCTTTATTAAACCTATTCCCCAACTACTTTTCCAGTTTTCTTCCACATTACTCCCTATCTTACACTTTTTGATCCAGTGACACAGGCCTCCTGGATGTTCTAGGAACAAGACACTCCCTCTCTTGACTCCAGGCAATTTCTCTGGCTGTCCTCCAGACTTGGAATTCTCTCCCTCTTAAACTCCATTTACTGACATCTCTGATTTCCTTTACGTCTCAATAAAATCCCATCTTTTACAAGAAGCCTTTCCCAACTCCTCTTAATTCTAATGCCTTTCCTTCCTTAATTATTTTCTGTTTATCCTGTATGTAGTTTGTTTGTACATATTTGTTTGCTTGTTATCTCCCTCATTAGATTATGAGCTCCTTGAGGGCAGGTACTGTCTTTTACCTGTTTTTGTATCCCTAGAACACCGTGGTAGGCACTTAAAATGTGTATTGTTTAATTGATTCTTCCAGGGAAAGCGTTGTCCTTTTGTGTACTGATTAAATTATTAACCACCTGCATCTCTACTGCTCACAATCCTCATTTCCCCATGCCATCATCTGATCCTGTCTCCAAGTTTTTGAAGTTTTGTCACTTGGAGAAATATTAGACTGGTCTTCCTTGGCCCTTCAGGAAGGTAGAATGGCAAAAATTTACAGGGACAAATCCAAATCTGATATAAGGTGGAAAATAATGCATGTTCCTTCCCCTGAACTTGTCTTTTTTAGTTGCCATATTTTCCAGAAACACTGGATCCAGAGTATGCAAGAAACCCTGAATGTGTCAAGAATGATGTTCTCCCTGAGCTGACACAATGTGTATTGTTCGTACCTCAAACTGGACTCCTTGCATGCTCTTGGGAGACAACACAGGGACCAGTCCGTCTGCACCAGACTGCAAAACTGTTTCTACAACCGAAACTGTTGTAGATAAGTAGACCATCAGATCTTCATAGTTTGGCAGTTCCCAAGAGAAAAGAATGCTGCTTTTGCCATTTTACTTATTTATGGTTTCTCTTCCCCTTTGAGAAGGCATTAGTCTATTTCCCCTGTTTGTATTTTTTAATGTGGTGCTTTTTGTTAGTAAGGGAAATCCTGAAACTGACATCCAGGGACATTCATAGATCCAGTGACCAACAGGAACAATGGTCCTATGACTTGCTGGGCCTGTATTTCTTAACAGTAACAATATACACTTAATCATATTATGCCTTCAATATATTTTACATTATCTTATGTTGCGTTATGTTATTACATTATATTTTGTTATACTAACTTGTATTACATTATTGGATAATATTTCCCTTAATAAGCAGGGATGTTGCATAGAAAATGGTGAAAAGGGTATACTCAAAGGTGTTGTGAGTCAAAAATGAAAAAAATGGATGTAAAGCACTTTATAAACCTTGAACTGCACATAATTACCAATTGTTATTATTGTTATCCATATTATCCTACAGTCTCCAGGTCATCAAGCTAGTGATATCTTTATTTCCTGAGCCTTCCTTTGCACTCCTGCTAGGTTCAGGCAAATTTTATAAAGGGGTGTGCTGGTAATTATTTAACAACATGGTTCTCTTTGGGGAAAAAATGTATGTGTACATATTTTAAATTTCATCTGCATTGGTTAACATTTTCATATATCTAGAAAATCAAGAAAACACTAAATCAAGTTCAAATTTATAGCAATTGCAGTTTTCTGAAGTATAAATGCTCATACTGAAAATTTAACAATCGCCTCTCACTAGCTGGTTAAAGCTGGTTTCCGCACATGCTACGATAAGTCTATGGTAATAGAGATGGTAAGGGGATGTGGAAGAAAATTTTGTGCAAAAAATAAATTTGAATAGGGAAATTTATTCTGTCATAGATCTGCACTTGATTTGGCATAAACTTGTATAAATCATAACTGATTTTTATATATTTTCCATTCTTAACAATGAAACATTTTCTTAAATTAGATATTCATTATGAAGTTCAACATAAAGATTTCCAAAATCATTTGTAAAGTTCCACAGATAAAATATTTATGCAAGATTAAATTATTATTGTTCTTTGCAACATATTTAACATTTTAGAATTCTAGAATCAATTATCATATTTCCTCAAAATTCCTTACCTTTCCAAATACAGTGGAAACCTGCAGTATATTTGCAGTTATGGGCCCTAGTCTTATATGTATTGCTGTATTTTATCTTATTTCTCATTCTTGCTTTCTCTGTCAAGTATTTGCTTTCATAATTAAAGATGCTCACTGCAGAATGATTTTGGTGACACTGTATTTAATTTAAAATATTCTCTTGGTCCCTGTTATAGGAAATTTTTCATCCCACTTAAGATATTACTGCCTGGTATTTTATTTGGAGAATGAGAATTTGGATTCAGGTTTCTAAGCACTTCTCCATTTAATATAAAATAACACTGATGCCTTCAAGCAATAAATATTCCAGAAATTTTTGTGGAAAAGACCATTAGGCTACAACTTTATTAACTTCAGCATAAAGCATACAGCAATTAGTTCTCCTAGTCAGAATTTTGCATGCACTTTTTCAGTAAAAGCAGTATTTTTATTCCTCCAAACAAAATTATTTTGCCCAATATAATTATTTCTATAATTCCAACTCCACCAGGCTGGCTTTTAGAATAAAGACTGATCTCTGATCTTGTGTAATGACATCATCTATATATATTTTAGGTCCCTTTTTTCTTTTATTTCTAATATGACATTTGGATTTTAGCAGAATTTTAGGTAGAAAAGAAAATAAGGGGAAATGTGTTTTCTTCTTTCTTTCTCTCCCTCTTGCCCTTCTTCATATAATTATACCTGTTCAAGTCCTAACCTTCAATCAGAGAAAAGGAATGGAGGGACACACAGAGAGAAGAGTAGCTTAAGAGAAGAGAAAAAGGAATAGAAATATAGGCAAAAGAAGATCATTTTTTAAATCTGCATCACAAGACACAGACCTGGGAAGCAACCTTTGAGATCATATTGTCCTGTTCTCTAATTATATAGATAAGGAAACTGAGGCCCAAGAAAAACAACTTGAGAAAGCTCCCATGAGTAGTAAGCAACAGAGCTGGAATTTGAACCAAGGTTCTCTGGCTTTTTCTACTATTACAAGCCATTTGATGAGAATGTGGTAAACCCTTCCCACAAGACAGTGGGAGAAAAATCCTAGCCAATGACCTCAATTTCAATATTAAGAAAGAAAGAACCACCATAATAAACCTTATCTCTTTACTCAATGGATAGTCCCATTAGAAGAGCAATGATCAAAAAAAAAGTAAAAAAAAAAAAGAGCAGTGATCAAAGAAGTGATGAAAATCCAGTATTACACAATTGTCACAAATTAAAAGGGCACTGAGTCTACTACAATTAAATCAAAATGGGTGCATGTCCCTTTGCTCAGGAGCTTGAGTGACAGAAGAATTGTCTACAAGGGGTACCGTGATTTTCAGCTTTCATGAGGTTATGGATCATAAATGCAGAAATGGAAGGGCTCTCAGTCAATACCTAGTGCCCCCTCCTCATTTTACAGAAGAGACAACTGAGGCACAGAGAGATTAAGAAAATTGCCAGAGCTCACACATGTAGGTAGCAAGTTGCAGAGTTGGGATTTGACCCAGTTTGTCTGACTTCAAACCTAGTGCTCTTTTTTCTATTCCACACTTGCTCTCTCACCCCATGTCAACAACTGTTTCAAATTCATTTCTTCATTAAAAGTCATTTTGTTTATTTCCTTAGTTTATCCAGTTTATGTAGCAGAGTAAATATCTATTACTTTGTTGCTTTATAAAATGTCTGTTTTCTCTGTACTTTTTTTTCTAACCTCTTATTTCATTTGGCCAGTGCCTGAATACTATTTACTTTATTCTTAAAAGCAAAGATGTCACTTGCTCATCATGAATAAAGAGTTTTGATTTACTTTTCTAAAAATTGGTATGGTATGGATTTGTGAAATCTACTCATATTTTTGTCCAACTTCCCTCTTAAAGATGACTAGTAAAGGTTGCTAGTTCTTCAAAATGGCTACATGGTTTACTACTGATTTGGGGTTTTTTCTTTGGTTTATTACTACTGTGGTCTAATCGAGTGAGATAACCAAACCAGGTAAAATTTATCATACCTAATCACAAGCCTCTGAAGGTTCTCAAACAAGAAATAATCATTGTTATAAAACATAATTAAATAGAAATCATAAGACAATTCTTCCACATCAATGGAGAGGGAATAGAAATGAAAGTGATGACCTAGGCCTGTCACTGAGCAAATTGATATAATGATAAAAGTTTAGATCTGAAGAACCAAGTTTTGGTTCCCCACTCTGAAACTAATTAATTCACTACTTGACTGGCCAAGTCAAAATTTCTGTCTGCCAATGTTTTCCCATTGTAAACAGAAAACAAGTGGTACACATCTCTATATCCCTTATGAAGATGACAATAGTGATCTGAAAATAGGAGATAAAATCCACCAGCATCTCAGAATTTGATATAATTTAAACAAAGCATAAGATAAAATTTACTTTTTCATCAACTTTGTCATTTATGTAAGGGCAAAACTGTTCAAATAGCTTAGGAGTATCCATCCATATGTGACATATATGCTATTTGAGAATTATCCTGATTCATTCATTAAAGCAGGTTTATTTCATTAGCCAATATTTCATATTTCACAATATAGTACAGAGAATAGAACACTTGAGCCTTGAGTCAGAAAAAACCTGAGTTGAAATCTAGCCTCAGACACATATTAGCTAAATGACCCTATGCAATTTTCTTAACCTCTCTTTGCTTCATTTTCTTCTTCTATAAAATGGTAATAATAATAGCATTCACATCCCAGGGCTATTGTGAGGATCAGATGACATATCATTTGTAAGATGCTTTGCAAACTTTAAAGCATTATGTAAATGCAAGGTATTATTAGTTTGAAGTACTACTTTTACTTTAAAATAATATAAATGCTATTTTTATCTACATTTTATATAGTGATTTTATATATTTTGTGCACTGATTCAGATAACATTTTCCCTCACTTCCTTTAATATCTCACAGGTGCATTATTTTCTCTTTTTAGTTACTTTCACAAAATCTAATTAAAAAAAATATTAAATTATTTGTGTCAGGCACTGTTAGGTAATGGGATGTATAGAGAAAACAAATATCCCCACCTTTCAAGAGCTAATATTCTTCTTGAGGGATACAACATATACATATTTTAGAAGACAGTCTTCTTTACTTTTTATAATAAAAAGAAGTCATCAACTGGCCTCCATCTTCTGGTGAAGTCTTTCTGAACTTCATTTGGCTGATATTCAGTTAATTGCTTTTCCAGGTTGCTTGCCCTGGTAAAGGTTGTGTTCTGTAGGCATAGCCCTTTTAAGAATGTGAAAGTATCTGGGGCAGCTAGATGGCGCACTGGATGGAGCTCTGGCTTTGGAGGAATGAGGACCTGAGTTCAATCCAGTCTCAGACACTTGATACTTAACTAGCTGTGTGACCCTGGGCAAGTCACTTAACCCCAATTGCCTCACCAAAAAAGCAAAAAAAAAAAAGTATTGATTTGAAGAATCAAGTTTTGTTTTCCCGATCTGACACCAATTCATTATTTGACTGGTCATGCCATAAATTCTCTGCCAGTTTCCCCACTGTAAGCAGAAACCAAATATTGCACTTCTATGTATTTCCAGTTCCTAGATTAAATGAAGTAGGCCCTCAATAAATGTTTGCGGATGAGGATGACAATGGTGATCTGAAAGTAAGAGAAGATAATACAATACCATCTCAGAACTTGATATTATTTCAAGAGATACTAGGATAAAGTTTACTTTTTCACCAGCTTTTGCTGCTGATTAAAAATATGTTTGCCAAGGTAAAATGGTTTGCCTTAATTGTATATTTAGTGAAATTATATTGGGCCATAAGAAATTACT
The DNA here is from genome assembly GCF_900497805.2 of Vombatus ursinus. Classification (NCBI taxonomy): domain Eukaryota; kingdom Metazoa; phylum Chordata; class Mammalia; order Diprotodontia; family Vombatidae; genus Vombatus; species Vombatus ursinus. The sequence continues at coordinate 43,558,713 of NW_020954569.1, read as the reverse complement.
AGATAGATGGTTTGAAAAAATGAGAAAAACAAAACATGCACTGATACAACAAAAAAACAAATAGAACCAGGAGAACAATTTGTATAATAATAATGATATTGTAAAGACAAACAACTTTGAAAAGCTTAAGAACTCTTGCCAATGCGATAACCATTTATGATTCCAGAAGACTAGTAGTGAAGAGTGCCACCTATCCTATGGAAGAGCAGTAATGGACTCAAGAAAAAGAATGAGATATATTTTTGGACATGGATAATCTGGGAATTTGTTTTGTTGGCCTATATATATTTGTTATAAGGTTTTTTTTTCCCCCAGTGTAGGGGTAAGTAGGAAAAAAATGAATGATATTAATTGAAAAAAAATCAAATTACAGAATTAGTGCAATTTGATTATACCTTTTATTCACAAATTATATGCTTTGAATATCCTTGATGGTAGAAAATAGTAATCCTTTAAAGTGAGATTTGACTTTTGGAAACAAATAGAATCAAATCTACTGAATAAACTGGATGATCAAATTAGGTGATGATGATTTTAATCAAAAACCAGGTGGGCCTATGTAGCAATGCTTTTCTTGTTTGGCCTCTAAACTGACTCTGAAGACAATTACAAGAAAAATTCTAAATGTATATATTTATATATTATATGCTTTATTATGATATTATATATATATATATATATATGAAGGGAATGTTATCATCACTGGAGTAACTATAGGGCTTCTCAAATTGACTACTTTGAAGGCCAGCAGTAATTTTTTTATGTATAAACTCTCACAGTAAAAAAATCAATTTTATTAATTTAATTTAATGTATTTAGCATCTACTAGGTGAAAATCATTGTGCTAGGGATAGAATGGTAAAAATGAAATTATTTCTGTCCTCAAGGAGCTTACATTTTAATGGATGCTATGACATGTATACCGATGAGTCATTTCAAAGTATATGCAGAGAAATGAATAGTTTCAGGAGGAGGAGAGAATTAACAACTGGAGAAATTATAGAAGGCTTTTCTGTAGGAGGAGGCAGCTTCCTTATTCTCTGAAGGAAGCTCGAGATTTTAGAAGGCAAAAGTAAAGAAGAAGGGAGCACACCTCGGATGTAAACAACTATGTGTACATGTTGGCAGGGGACTTGGTAAATGGATATCCACTAACAGGCCAGTTTAACTAAAATAAAGAGTACAGAAAGGAGAATGATATGAAATCATGATGGAAAGAATTGTGGGCACCATATTGTGGAGGGTTGTAAAATATGTGTAAACATATAATATTGTTAAATAAAGATAGCAATATCTATACACTTTAAATCTAACATTTTTCATTGTGGAGGTCTTGCCTACATACCTGCTTAAATAACTAGCATTCAAAATGACCAACTTAGCCATGCCTTTCATTTTGGAACTTCAGATTTGGGCACGTATATAGAATGAATTATCAAGGATCAATGGGCTTTCTCTAAAACACAGTAGGATCCAATATTGCCAGATTTCTAAAGTTGGTCATATGCAGAGATAATGCAGTAATATTGAAAAAAGACAGTTTCATATATCACAGTGTCAGCTTCTTAAGTTGTAGCAACTATTTAATGAGAAGAGATCTAAACTGATGATCTATAATTTTGGCAAAATTTTGTTGTAGTTCTCTTAGTTTTATTTTGATTGTTTTTGTTTGGTTGCCAGAAGGATATCTGCTTATGACTTCTGTAAGTAAATCTATGAATTCATAGATAGCATCCTGGCTTTGGAAAGGACTTCAGAAGCCATTTTCCTACTTACTGTAAAATAATCTTTAACAACCTTGACAGGTATTTCTTGAACCTCTGTTTCTTTAGGCACATTCATATGATTTGAAATAAGTGATGGTGGGAAGTTTCACTTAAGTAGGTAAAAGTGAATGGATGAATGCCATAGACATTGCAGTGTGGTATATCCTGCCTGGTGAAGAGGAAGCTGCTTCTATGGTAGATTCAGGAGGTCACCCTGATTTCTACCCTGTGGCTATTCCAGGTGTTGCCAGGACTGTAACATCTGGAAGAGGGTGCCCAGGTTGATTCAGGTCATCCATTGTTCTCCAGGTTGCCAGTGGAGACCTGTCAATTAATGTATATTCACTGGACAAGGAGTACAAGAGCACATTGAAACAAAGACATTCCAGAGTGATTAGTCAATTTCTCCAAAATTAACTGTCGGTTCAAAATAAATAGAAGAAGGCCAGTGAAGCTTAACACACAATGCTGTTAGTGTATGGCATTCTAGGAACATTTCTTTTTTTTTTTTCCTTTTTTTTTCTCCTCTTGCATTCCCCCATTTGGAATATTGTGCTGTTCCTGTATTCCCATATCCACTGGTAGTAGTTGTGAGCTCTAGATACCCCTGCAGGCTCCCAGAGAGCAAAGCCAGGCCTGGGTGGAACCAGAGCCAACAGCATCTGCCAGCTCACAGTGTGTCACAAGTCTGCTTCCATTATTTTCCCCACTCCCTGTCTGCTCTCAGCAGCTCTCTTATCACGTGCATACCAAAATACGGCTGGAAAATCCCTGCTTGTGGCCACAGCTAGTGTAACTCACAAAGATATGGCAACAGTAGTGTATGGAAGGAAATTATAAAAAGGCAGTCCCTGTATAGTCTCATTTGCTACTCAACCTCAGCCTGTCTGTCTGCATTGTAAGGCATTATGAAATTGTAGAGACATGTTGAATTTATTCTCACATTCACTTTTTCAGGAAAAAAAAACCCATTTAGCACCTATAGCAGTTAAACGACATGGCTAAAGTTACTACTGCCATCCCATGTGAACTATTATATCTGCCATTTATCTTGTTAAATTAAAGTCCCTCTACCCTGTATTGGTATTTTCTTTGGAGAAGGTTTTCTTAGATCCATTATATTACTTCACAGGAGACAGTTTCTTAGGAGTACCTGATTTTATTTATTTTAACTTCAAACTTGGATTCAGGACCTGGATTTGAGTACTGTCTCTACTACTTACTTCTTTTTTCATAACTTTTGCTAAATCATTTTTTCTCTAAGCCTTAATTTTATCATTGGTAAAATGGGTAGAAAGGATTGGACTAGAGAACTTAAGACAATTCTTTAACACTAATTTCTGTGATTCCTCATCATATCTCAAACATCTTCTATTTTTATTTCTCATGCCTAACTCCTATAGGTCTGGTTGCTTCCATTTTAAATTGGTGGATAATACTGAAGAGGCTCATAGGATCTTGGTTCCAGCAATTTTTTTTTCTTTATTAGAAATGAGGGAAAAAAAAGACAGATCAAACCTTCAAATGGCATGAGCAAAAAATGATGATTCCTTTCTTTGTATCATTCAGGCAATTAATGGCTAGCTTCATATAGTGTGGTGTTTTGTACTTTGAAGTTTTCTCTCAATCTTCATCGTTCTGGGTCTTTCTCTTTGGATACCCTCACTGCTCTGGATTTCTGTGACAGTGGTCCCTTTTGGTTTTTCTCTTACCTTTCTGATTGCTTCTCCTGAGTCTCCTTTGCTTTATGCCCTGCCCCTTACTAGTGAGTGTCTTCCAACACTTTCCTATGCCCCTCTCTTTTCTTTCTGTAACTTCTCTTGGAGAGATGTGTATATGTACATGTATATGTACATGTATATGTATATGCATATGTACATGTACATGTACATGTACATGTATATATGTATGTGTATGTATAGGTGTGTGTATGTGTGTATGTATACATGTACACACATATATACACATATATACAAACATATGCATACATATATGAGCTCTAATACTACATTGTCATATCTGTTGGACATCTCCAATTGCATGTCAAATTCAACACATTTCAACTACAACATACTCTCTTGTTCACTTAAACCTAGCCCTTCTCTAAACTTTCCTATTTCTTCAGAGGCCACCACAGCCCTTCAAGTCATCCAACTATTTGATCTCAAAGTCACCCTTGACAATTGCCTTCCTTTATCTTCCATATGTAATCAGTTGTCAAACTGCATTGAGTTAAACTCCATGACATCTCTCAAAGCCCTTTCCTTTTCTCCACTGTTGCCCAAGCCCTTACCACTTCTTCCCTGGTCTATCATAAAAATCTCCTAATCATCCTCCTTCTGCCATCTTTAATTCATTTTACACACAGCTACCAAAATCATAATACTAAATTAAAAGTCTGACAGTGTTACTTGTCTGTTCAGCAATATATTCTTTGGAAGCCTTTACAATAAAATATAAACTCTTCAGTTCAGGATTAAAACCCTCCAAAATCTGGCTCCAGCCTACCTTTTCTATGCTGGTCCCCTTTGCATAATCATTGTGATTAAGCAAACTCACCTACTTGCTGATGCCCAGAGTAGGCATTCTGTCTTCCACCACTGTGCTTTTTGCAGACTATTAGGCAGCTAGGTGGCTCAATGAATAGAGCATTAGACCTGGAGTCAGGAAGACCTGAGTTCAAATCCAGTCTGAGACACTTACTAGACATGTAATGCTGGGCAAGTCACACCCTCTGTTTGCCCTAATCCACTGGAGAAGGCATTGGTAAACCATTTCAGTATCTTTGCCATGAAAATCCCATGGACAGTATGGTCCACAAGATCACAAAAAGTCAGACATGACTGAATTAGTAAACAACAACCACAACTGATAACAATCCTCTGCAATCTCTCCTCACCTCCACCTCTTAGAGTTCTTGCTTTCTTGTGTGTCACCACTTCTGGAAACAATTTCCTGATCCCATAAGCTTTTAGTGCTCTCTTCCTCAAATTATGATGTATATAATAATAGATCCTGCATTTATTCTCTCACAAGCCTCTTAAGAGCAGGGACTGTTTTATCTTTTGATTGTTGCACTTTTGTATCCCTAGCACAGTTCTTTGCACACAGTAAGTACCTAATAAATGCTTCTTGGATTGGACTTGACAAAGAAAAATCGAGCGGTCTAAATAAATGTTTGGCAAGAGCTTCCTGGGTAAAGACTGTCAATTTTTTTTGTCAGTGCAAACTAGTTCCACGTCAATGGAATGACATAATTCTTGGATGGAGTATATTAAATATTTGATCATTACCTTGATTCTTTCCTTCCACATTGAACACAGAGCTCAATACTCCATGGAATCAGTCAAGCACAACTTTAAGGATACAAAGGAAATTGAACTTTCTTTCTTCAGTCAGCTGGCAATACTGTTTTTAGTTTCTTCCTCCTTCCTATAACAAATCAAAACAAAATACTTGCAAAAATATACTCTCTATATTCTTTGTTAAAACTTCACTTGAAACTGATAAAATATGCTGCCATCCTTTAATGCAAGTCCTTAACTACCTTTTGCATGGGCCATAACTACACACTTGTCCACTTATGAGTAATCAGCCTGGCCACTTCAAGGAGATTGAGAAGTCATTGTCCCCAAACCACTTCACCCTCCAGATGCAATGCTTATATCATTCCCAAATCTTATTCCAGCTCAATTTTCAGAGTAATTTTCTCTATACATTGGGCTACCACCACTAAAGACTGTGTGGGCTGAAGTGATCCCCAAAGGAGGAATTTTCTTAATTTTTTTTATACAAGCATGGCAGTTTTCAGAATCAAGGCATTTTTGATAGTAATGGGCTCTGACTGCATGATCTGTACTGCCAATTTTGATATCTAGCTTTGAATAAGGCATCCCAAAACTCGTTGCTTGATTCAAGAAGTTCAGAACCACAATGTTGGAAAGAGAGAGGAGAGTAGGTCATTGGACTGGATTCTCTTCCTTTGTTCTCCCTCCTTCTCCCATCATACCTATCTCCTGCTATATTCAGAGATAGATACAGAAATTTCAATGCAATCTAATTAGTTAATCTCTATACAGGATATTTCTCCTGTACTGTGTGTGGAGCATCTACCTCATTTAAGAGCAGTCTATGGATGTAGAATTTTTATATACTTTTGCTAATCTTTTTTTTGTTTGTTTGTTTTATTTTACTTTGTTGAGCCTAGTTGTCTTTATCTCAGCCACTCTAGAAGTGTAGCAGCCAACCTTGAACCTCATCCCAAAACTGATTGGCTTGGAAGCTTTAACTTTATTTCTTCTGACCTAGGTTAGCTTACCCCTACTTAAGCAGCCTACTGTCCCTCTGATCCCATCATATTGGTGTTGAAATGAATATAGAACAGCTTTAGCCTTAGTATAAATCAGAACTCCTGAACACGAATGATTCATCAGCCTCAGCCTCTACCCTCTCACCATCCCCAAGAAGGATCACAGTCATGTGCCACCATACCTGGCAACTTCCTATTTTTTAAAGGACTTCAGTGTATAACATTGGGTAGGAGGAAGCACAATAGGAAAAGGGAAAATGACTTGGTCTAAGATGAATTGTTTATTTCAAGAATATCATTGTTAGGTAGTGTCATGGCCCCAGGACCTGTGAAAGGGAAAAAAATCAAAGATATTGTAGCCAAACCATGTATACCTTTTGCTTAACTCTTAAGAACACCTAGAAGATATATTATTCAACTTCTGTCCAGCCCATGTTAGGAATAGTCCCCCCCAATAGGGCCCTTTTTATATCTTTCTTTCTTAATAGAATTAAAAGAATTTGTGTTAAGTAGACATCTTATGTAATGAATAGAGCTGCTCCTAAACCATATTAATTCTGAAAAAAATGTTGGTCTGGCTTAATATAGTCAGAAAAACAAAGTGGAGGGGGAGGATTTAATGGGTAGGTGTGGGACTCAAACCATTAAAGTGCTTAAGAATGTAGTTTAGGATTCTCAGTAAGGTTCGATTTTGGCTACAAGAAGGAAATAAACACGAGGATACCTTGAAGCAATATGGAACAATACCGAGCCTTCAGGTTATTAACTGTTTTCACTCTCCGGGTTTTTAAAAGCATTCCATTGTCTAAGTAAGCTCCAACTGACTATTTTCAAAATAAGACATTTCATTTGTGTGTGTGTGTATGTGTGTGTGTGTGTGTTTTCCCTGAGCTAATGGGAGATAATGCCCAAGATAGAGTAGGTAAACTCAAAGGGAAGCTCATATTTTCATTCTGATGAATACATAGAAGTGTTGAAAGCTCAGTGCAGGGCACTGAGTTAATGGAGTCAGAATTCCCAGAACTCAGACTCTTTGACTGAGGGAGAATTTCTGGTGTTCTTAATCCTAGAACAGCTTTAGGGTACAACTAGAATGTGTAAGATGGAATTCATCATTGATTCATGTTAATGGGTTATATGTTTATAGTACAGTGCTACTTTTGTTGAGGAGCCAGAAAAACAAGTTGAATATAAACTCAGCATGGAGGAGGTTTGACTTGAAACCAGTTTGCAAATGTGCCAGGGAATTTTTTTTCTTTTTCTTTTTAACCAAATGAAACATTTTTGAACATATTCAAATTGGGACACTTGGACAAGTAATTTGGATTTTTAAAGTGTCTCTCAAGCATAATAATCCAGATCTTCATGGTAGAATATATTCACAGATCCAAAAAAGTCCTTCTAAAGTCTGAGAAATGGCCAAAGGGTATTTTATTTTATTATTATTTTGTTGCCACTGAACATCTGTTGGTTCAGCACTCAATAGAAAGTTTAATCAATCAACAGACATTTTATTAAATGCCAGCTTAGTGTCAAGACAGAAATGAAAAAAAAAATCCTGCCTTGAAGGGGGATACATTCTATTGAAAAAACAACACATGTATTAGTATGTACAAAGTAAATACAAGGTAAATCCAAGGCTAGGAAAGGCTTCTTGTGGAAAGAAAGCACTTGTGTTGAGTCCTAAAGGAAAGTATGGATTATTCTAGGCATAGGTGACAGCCTAGGGAAAGCTGAGTAGCTGGGCAATGGAATATCATCCAGCAAGAAGTCTAGTTTGGCTACACCATACGATATGTGAAGGTGACTACTGTGCAATAAATGTGGAAGGGTAGCTAGAAGACAGATTGTGAAGAATTTTAAATGTCAACAGAAGAGCTTATATTTGATTCTAAAGGCAGTAGGGAGCTACTAGAATTTAGTGAGGAGGGGGGTGACATGATCAGACCTGTGCTTTAGAAATATCACTTTTACAGTCATGCCTAGACTGAATTGGAGAGGGGAGAAGATAGCAATGGGGAGATTAAGTAGGAGGAGATTTCAATAGTCCCAGCAAAAGGCAATGAAGGCCAGAACTTGGATTAAGGCTGTGGTTAAGGAAAGAAGAATGGCAATGTGAGAGATACTATAGCACAGAAATGTCAAGATTTGGCATCTGAATGGAGAGAGAGGGGTTGATAAGTGAATAATAACTCTGAGGTTTTAAGCCAAGACAACAAAAAGGAGGCATTTTGTCACCCTCATAGAGAAATTCAGAAGAGATTGGGTTTGGGTGAAAAAAAAATTATTAATTTTGTTTTAGACATCTAAATTCGAGAATTCATTTCCTCTCATATTGTTCTTTACCTGTACTTAAAATATAATTGCCAATGGTAAACAGTGCCTTCTCCAACATTTCACCTTAATTATGGTTTTGATTAAAGAAACATTTATTTTAGTGGCTTCCCATATAGCCTGCTACTGAAGTGATTTTACATACCTTCTAGCTCCTTATGCCTCATCTCAAAAAATAATAAATCTAAACAATCTTAACTTCCTCTAATAAAAACCAACCTTTGACTCAACCTTAAATAACATATGTGCCCTCTTTTCCCACTGCTTCTTAACTGTGAGGTCCTTCTTCTATCCATTGTAATTCTCAACCCTCCAATATCCCCCTCTTCTTTTATCTCCTTAAATCACAAAGATCCTCCTTAATATTTTCTCACTCTCTACTTCTGCTGGTTCCTTCTTTAGGACCTACATATTTTCTCACATTATAAACTCTTAGAAACACCTGTTACCCAACAACCCCCAAAGTTGTTCGGGTCAGGTAGGTCCTTAGTAAGTTTTGAATTCAAGCAATGTGCCTATAGTGCAAATTTTTTGATTAAATAAAATCCTGAGACTGTCCTGCTAAAACAAATATATACGCTATTGCCCACCTTTACAGAACAAGCAGAAAAGTGAGCTATTTTGTGGAGCTCAGAAGGAAGCTACACTCCTCTGGGAGTCACAAACAAGCATTTGGGTTGACCTTCAGGCCCTGAGAGGAAATATGGTCTCACACCAAGAAGATTCAAGATGGAGCATAGTAATAAGAAAGCCAGTGATATATCTGAATTGTCAGGAAGCCACTCTATAGAAGCCAGACACACAGTGTATAAATGAGCCTTGGGGGGGCAGCTAGGTGGCACAGTGGATAGAGCACCCACCCTGGATTCAGGAAGACCTGAGTTCAAACCCAGCCTCAGACACTTAACACTTACTAGCTGTTTGACCCTGGGCAAGTCACTTAATCCCATTTTCTAGACAAAAAACAAAACAAAACATAAATGATCTTTGGTAGAATGCAGTAGTTATTTAGAGTGATTGTTTCCCATCCAGTCAATGGGGTTCCATGTCTGATTCACCATGGAAAAGGGAACGTGGACTGCTGAATGTTTCTGATATATCAGAAGCTAATACACATCTCAAATGCTAGTACTTGTGTATTTTCTGGAAAGTTGGCTGGGATCTCCCCTCTTCAGCTAATGACTTTCAACTTCTTTGTACATTACCTCCAAACTCTTGTGCTGCATTACATATAAAGAATTACTCAAGTTTCTGATAGCTATCTAAATCTTAGACTAGGCTACATTCAGTCCAATTCCATTCCCTTTACCCTAGTGAAACTATTCTTAAGATCATTAGTGTGACCTTTACACCAAAGAAAGGCATCATTTGTCTATCTGATCCTCTTTAGCATCTCCACAGTTTTTGGCATTATTGTTTACAATACTTGATGGCCTCTTGGTAGCTGAACTTTGTAGGATAAAATTCCAAGATCACAACCTTAATCCAATTAAATAATATCTCTTTACATTATTATGTATATGAAATACAAACTTAATAGTCTTTCAGCTAATCCTCCACATAGAGAAGGTGATATAGTTAATATTAGTCCTGAAGGAAATACTAGTTCTTGATTTATTTTCATTTCTAGTTTGGAAAAAAGGGACAATTTAACACAATGAACAGTGACTACTTTTGAGCAGCAGAACTGTTTTAATTGGATTTAGACCCACTCTTCCCCTTGTTATAGGGGAATTTGGATGCTCAGAGATGAGAGTTATCTTCATAATCATTTTCCTCTTATTATTATCGCCCCCGGGCACTGAACAAATTGGCAGTAGATGTGGAAAGCAGTGTGACATAAAGGAAAGAACGTTGAACTTGGCAAGAAGAAATCTGGCCTTGGTACTTACTAACTGTGTGACTATGGGTGAGTCACTTAACTCTTTGAATTTCCTCACATGTTTAATGGAGATAATAATGCTTACACTATCCATCTTATAAGGTTGCTAAGGGAAATTGTTTTGTAAACTTTAGAATGATGTATAAGTGTGAGCTATTGTTATGACAGAAAAAAGGAAGGAGGAAATATTTCAGGGAGATGTACTAGAGAGTGACAGAAAGCACTCATATCAGTACTAAGAATCTGAAAAGTATCATTAGAGATTATCCAGCAAATAACTTCACTGGAGCTGAAATTTCCAAGAGTAATACATGGTAAAACTTCCATTAATTGGAATCCTCAGTGCTTCTTGTTTAACAGAATCTTAAGTGGAATTAAAAAAAAAATACCAAACTGTTGAAATCTTTATAAATAAATACATCTTTATAAAACTTTTCTACCTTGCTAAGTAAATTATCATTTATTCTTCCCTTCCTTCACCTTCACAACCAATTAGTTGCCATATTGAATGTGTTTTTGTCCATTAAGTCTCCAGAATCCATAGCTTTCTTCAGAACATACCTCAAGTGCTAATTCTTACACAGGTCATTGCCAATGCTCTCTCTCTTATTTTTAGTGCTTTCTTCATCTTGGAATTACTTTGTTGCTCTCATCTGCTAATCTCCATTGAAAATTGTTTTTTACCTACTTTGTATATACATATATCTGTGCATTTGCCTCTCTCAGTAGAATGCATATTACTTGAGGGCACGAGTTGTTTCAGGTAGAAATGGCACTCCAGAGAGCAATGTCCAAGGAAGCAGCTCCATTACATTAAGCGAACTTAGCAGAGGTCTAGGTTGGAGGCAACAGGACTGTGAGGGAGTTGAGGGATTGATTCACAAGGTATATACACAAAGAAGGGGAAAGCACTAAGTACAATAACAAATGTTAGACCTTATTAATGACCTTCCCTCCCCAATAAGGCAACAAAGTGAATATCAAATACTGACTTGTATGCAGATTTTCCCACTCAGACTTTTTTTTTTTTGGTGAGGCAATCAGGGTTAAGTGACTTGATCAGGGTCACACAGCTAGTAAGTGTCAAGTGTCTGAGGCCAGATATGAACTCAGTTCCTCCTGACTCCAAGGTCGGAGCTTTATCCACAGCACCATCTACTCCCCCTTCCCACTCAGACATTTTAGAAGAATATGATCTATATATGCATTGTGGATTAAAAAACACTATTATAAATCTATTTTCAAATTATAACTTAAAAAAAAATACCTGCACTTTTATGAATCTCTCCTCTGCACAGACGTCTTAACCTCCTAGCATGTTTCTAGAATGGGGAGGAAGCATGTAAAATAACAAAATGCCCTGTGGGCCTGGTTTTGAGTAAAGATGTCATTGTTGTTCCACAGCTCAATACACTCATGGCTCATAGGTAGGCTCAGTGTACTTTGCCTGCAAATTTGAAGCTGATGTTTTATTTTACAACTCCAGGGTATTAATTAATTAATTAATATTAATACTCAAGATGAGTATTAATAGTAGAAATAGACTTCATTTTTAGCACAACAGAATTGACTGAAAGATGTAAAGAATACAAGATCATAATGCACTTATTATTTGTCAATTACGAAAAGCATTCAGTTTACTAGGGCAAAAAGCCACCTTAAAGGTTGTCTTCCAACAATGTGTCTTCTATACATAAACCAAATTCATTCAAAATTCCGGGAAAGATATAACAAGAGAGATAATCTTGTTTGACAACCTTCTGATCATTAAAAACAGGGCCTTACCTGATATTAAAATGGGGAGATAGATATTTTCTGATGATATTCGCCACTGTTGTGGTGGAGATACATGACAGAGTCCAAGTGAAGAGGAATTCCCCATACATTAGCAACCTCTAAACATTTATGAATACATACCTTTTTTCAGTTAAAAAATGAGCAGACACCAGCAGAATATCAATAAATTATATACATATAATAATATATAATATATACAGAACATACATAAAACATACAAAATAGACATTTAAATAGATGAGGTAAAAAATAAAATATATTAAACTTCACTTTCACTAAAAGTGTAGAGTAAGGATTTTTAACCTGTGTTCAAGGAATCCAAAGGGGGATTGGGTATAGTTTTTAAGGGTTCTGTGAGCTTAGATAGAAAATACACACATGCACACACACATATATGTATGTGTATATATATATATATATACACATACGTACATACATACATGTATGGGGGGAAGCTTGTGGGGAGGAGTGGTGGATGTAGGTATGGTATAGATCTATATTTTCAAAAACTCTAAGTGAAATTTAGCATTTCTTTCAATTATGTAAAAATAATATTCTGAGGAAGGGTCCTTGGGCTTAACCAGACTGCCAATAGTAGTAATGACACAAAAGGTTAAGGTGTTAAGTATAAAGAGAGTAATTTAAATAATCCTGGAAAGGTATGTTTGAGCCAAATTGAAGAAGGTCTTGAATGGATCAAGAGGGTTTTTATTTTATTTTGCTTAATTCTGTTCTGTTCTGTTTTTCTGGCTAGGCAATCGCAAGCAAGTGAGGCATTTTGAGTGGAGGAATGACATGTCCAACACCGTGAGTATGAGATGATTATTAGTAAAATGATGTGAAAAAATTTGCAGAAGAGATAATGCCAACAGAAATACCATTTGGAAGGTGATCATTACAGTATTCTATATGATAGGGTAATGAGACCCTGGATTAGTGTTGTTTTCATTGGGAATGTATAGACTATACTAGAAATATTGTCAAGAAGTGGTAGGACTTGGAAACTGATTAAAAATGGGGGGGTTAGAGAAGAAAGAGCCATGTATTATGAGGTTATAAGCCTGTTTAAGGGAATAACTTTATATTTTAAAAGAAATAAAGAATAAAGGGCTAAGTTTTGGGGAAAATCAGTCAACAAGCACTTACAAAGCTCTTACTCTTTTCCAGGCATTGTGTCAAGTGCAAGATATTCTAAGAAAGACAAACAAACAAAAAACCACAACAATAACAGTCCCTGCTCTAAAGGAGTGAACATTATAATAGGGATGACAACATGCAAATATCTAAGTATATACCAGATATATACAGACTATATATAAATATATGAATGTAATCTGAAAGTACAAGGTATTTGCAGCTGGGGGATGGGGGACAAGAAAGGTCTCTTACAAGAAGATAGGAGATAAGTTGAATCTTCAAGGAAGCTCAGGAAACTGAGAGGTAGAAGACATGGGGCAGAATGTCCCAGGAATGGAGAACAATCCAAGTTCAAAGGTAGAGGGGGAAAATTGAATGTCATCTTTGAGGAACTGCAAATAGGACAATATTAATGGATTGTAGAGTGAATGGATGGGAGTAAAGTGTAAAAAAGTTAGTAATAGGGCAGGTTATTAAGAGCTTTGAATGTTGAAAAGAGTTTATATGTTTTGTTTTGTTTTGTTTTTTTTATTCTGAAGGGAATACTCTGCCACTGGAGCTCCTTGAGCAGGGTGGTGATGAAGTCAGCACTACTCTGTTAAAAAAAAATTGTTTTGATAGTTATGTGGGAGATGGATTAGAATGGAAGAAACTTGAAGTAGGTAGATCAGTTAGAAGGATAATGTAGTATTACAGGTGTTAGGTGATAAGGGATTGAACTAAGGTTGGGGTTGCATGAATGGAAGGAGGGAATATATATGTGTGTGTGTGTAGATAAATGTGGGTATATATACATATATACATATGTATACATATACATACATATATACATATGTATACATATACATACATATATACAAGTATGTATGTATATATGTGTATGTGTGTATATAACATACAGACATACATACATACAAAAAAACACACACACACACATATATATATATATACACACATACACACAGGCAATAGATATGGGGTCAATGACTGTGAGGAGTCAAGAATGACACTGAGGTTGTGAGCTTGGTGGTATCTTGAACAAATTTGGAAGGATGAAGTTTTGGGGGAAAACACAATGAGTTCTGTTTTGGATTGGCCATATTGTGTTTGAGATGCCCGTAAGACATTCACTTTGAGATGTCCAAGAGACAGCTTGAGATACTGTGACTGTAACTCAGCAGAAAAAATGGGCTACATATATAGATTTGATAATCACCTGCATAGAGATGATAATTAAATCCATAAAGCTGATGAGATCACAAAGTGAGATAGCATGGAGTGAAAAGAGAAGAGTCCCAGGACCAAGACCTCTAAACACTCATAGTTACAGGGTCTGATATACAGAGGAAAACCAGGAGTGATCCGTGCCATGAAAACCTGGAGAGGAGAGAGTATCCAGAAGAACATGATCAACAGTGTCAAATACTGCACAGAATTAGAGAAGGATCAGGACTTAGAAAAGGCCATCAAATCTGATAATGAAGAAATCATTGGTAACTTTGGAGAGGGCAATTTAAAGCTATACTGCAAAGGGAGAATATAAGAATTTAGTTTTATTCATGCTAATTCTGAGGTGCTTCCTGATGTAGATTTCTATCAAAGAGTTGTAAATGAAGGACTCCTGGAAGAATACACTCAACCCCTCCATAACCTTCTCCAAAAAAAAGAATGAAGTAATCTGAATTAATCTATCTGAAACTTATCCTTTCCCTTATCATTCTATTTCTTTCAGTGGCAGCATAATTCTCCTAATCTCCCAGACACTTACCTTTCAACACTAAATTCCATCAGATGCAAAGTCCTATCAACACTTCCTCTGTGATATAAGTTGCAGCCAGCTCTCCTTTCTGCTTCTATTGCTACCACCCTCGTTTAGGTTTTTATTACCATATACCTGGGATATTTATAGTAACAATTTCATGCCTGTCCTTATTGTGTCTTTGATCACACCCATCTCTAACCCATCCTTCATGGTGATAATTTGGGAGAATTATTTTAACTGAAACATCCCTGTTAGGAGGGGTATACTCATTAGCTACAGTCTGATGATTTTGTGTCAAAGATAGGAAGCCAAACTTAAAGCAAAGAAATCTAATAGCACACTAAAGAAGACTGCTCACTGATAGCAGCTTCAACTTCTTAAAATATAAATTCATTTCTTGAAAATTTTCAGACCCATTTAGAGGGCCCAGATAATCAGCAGCATTCTGCAGCAATTTAGGATAGATCAATCAAGCATTTCACAGGAGAAGTGGGAGAGAAAACAAGAGGAATCAGTCAAGAGAAAAATTGGGGTTTGTGGGAGGGTTTGTTATCAGAATTAAAAAAAATCCCTCTTCAAGGGCAGGAGAAAGAGGTGAGCAAATGTATTTTACAATTATTAAGGAAGTTTATTTAATCTCAGAGAGGAGGGTTGAGGTAGTCATTTAAACAGGACTGCAGATGTTTCTTATCCAAGGACAACAAACAGTTGTTACATCAGTGGATGAGACCATCCAATTTACCATGTCCTTGCATAATTTGTTATATTTTATTTTTCTTTCGATAGCAGTTTCAGACTTCCCACAAGTAGGCCACCAGGTGTTTGAGGGATCAGTTCATCAAGATATTGCAAGATGATTGTTGTTCCTGTTTTCCCTTATAATATCCAAATAATTTTCCTAATTCACTTCTTGTTGCTGATTATATAAGTCCTCTTGGGAATGGGGAATATTAATGACTGTCCTTTAAACACCCCCAAAAAAGTGTTGTAATCCTTGTGTCTGATCTTTTCCAAAGAAAGAAAGGGCTTAAATACACTTTGAGAGATTTCTCATCTCTCTGCTGTCCTTTATCCAAAGTACCTAAGAAAGATGTTTTTATGTCACCACCCACTGTATAGTTACTAACTCCCCTTTCCAATACACACTTCATGAACATGAAAGAAGGCAAAATCAAACTCACAACAGAACTCATGGCAAATAACAATCCTGTTCAATGGGTAAATCTTTCTGCTAAAACCTTTATAAGCTTCAGTCACTACATTTATGCCCCTCATGGGATGCTCAGTTGAGTGGTATTGCCCCTCTTACTGTTCATCAGTTCATTTCTCTTTTCTGTAATTCTCCACAGATTCTAGTAGATAATGTTAACATCACTCTCCAAAGTTTAGCTATTACTGTCCCTTTTCTAGCTAGAAGCCTCCACTCTTATGGTCTCACCCTACAAATTCAGAAGAAATGAAGACTCAAATAAATTTCTTTGTGTTGTCAGAACACATAATTGTTTCAGCATTCCTGCTCTCAGAAAATTCCAGACCAGTAACTTATTCTATGAGGTTTATCATTTTTGTCACTTTTACCGACAATCTCTGGCCTCAAATAAGCTTCCTAGGGAACAGAAAACTGTTGCCCCATTCACAGTTAAGCAGGTCTCAATCACCAATACAAGATTCAGACATGATAACTCCAAGACCTGTTATCTTCTTTCCTTAAAAGCCTAGGTGTAATGTCTCCTGAAGAACTGACCTTTGGAGAGTGGAAAATAAAACACCTCAGTTTCTCCCTGTGTCTCAAATCCCAGAAAATCTCTCTGAAAATCTCATTCAAATTACCCTAAATCAATACCTGACACACTTAGCCTATGAAAGCTGGGCAGAGGAGAACCATGAACTTCCAACCAGAAGAATAGAGGGAAAAATAAATCAAGTACCATACCTCATTTTGTAAGCCCCTGTTCATTCTACACAAATCTATGAAGACAATTAGCCAGAATTGGAAATCAGAGAGGAAGTGACTCTAGAAGAGATGGGACATGGCTGTAGCAACAGGAAGCTATATTCAAGTTAAGAGAAAGACATAGGATTGAGTTCATGACCCTGTTCCTCGCTAGCATCAGCTACAGAATCCATTGATCCTGCCCCTGATGGGCTAGCAAGGCTATAATTGGTCAAATTCTAGTGACAGAGGAAAGGACAGACCCTCATGTGATACATTTTGCATGGGAGTCTAACTTTCACAATCCTGGCTGAGCTGAGATTTCAAGGTCAAAGTTATTGTGTCTTTGCTAAAAACTAGATCTATTGGATCTGTAAGTTGAATGATATCTAACAATTGCATTGTTTAGTTTCCTAGCTCAAAACAGGCTTCAAATTGTGGATTGCCTAGAACTTCCGAGATCTGGATCCATTCTATGTCCAAGGACTTCTGGAGTCTGCTATGAGAGAGAAGTGGGTTTGAAGATGTCTCATTAGCTTCCTTTTATTGTCACTTTGTTGTTTATTTGCTTCTATGGATCCTGAGTAAATGTAGCAGGAAAACTCAAGCATACACATCTGTTCTTTGGAGATATAGCTCTGCTATGCCAAAGTCAAATAACAAGGGCTCTGTGCATGACAATGAGTCCAAAACACAGGCAGGGTCTGGCCAGTAGGATGGGACCCTAGAGAGTAGTTTGAGTCAATGCACCGGTCTCCACATCCTTTGATACTGATTCGCCATTCCTCCACAAAAAGACTAACTAAAGAATAGATTGCTACTAACTTTCTGAGAAGCACAGAGGGATTTTACCTTTTCGTCCCTTCTGCCCATCAAGATATGTGCACTTGACTACTAGAATGAGTGTGAGATACCTTAATGCTAAATCTTTTATTTGCTGAAGATCAAGTGAGTAGATATCAGTGGTACATGATGACTAAATAAACAAAAATAGAACCAAAAAGAAGCAATGACAGTCCCAATTATGCATGTTCCATAGATTGGCTCCAATTTTAGCTCTTACTTCTTTGCTTCATAGATTCCATGTTCCAATCAAACTGACAATTCTGCCCTCTCTTGTTCTCTCCAGTTCTGCCCTACTTGCTCCTTTTCCCTTGTTTTTGTTTACAACATCCCAGGTAGCTGGAATACATGCTACAAACATCTCTGCATACCAAAATCTTTCCTTTCTTTCTTTTCTCAAGCCATGTGACAACATTCTCCATGATATCTTTCTTGATTACACCCAAACTCCACGCTTGAAGTTATCTTATTCTCCTCAAATCCCTATAGCACTTTGTTCAGATTTTTTCACTTATATTCTGTTTCGTATTACAGTAATTTGCAGAAATGGTACCTCTACCCTATTATATGGTAAGCTCTTGAGGTAAGCCTTCAGTCCTATTTAAGCTAAGTATCTCTAGCATTTAGTACACTGCCTTGTTGTACACATTAAACTGAAAAAATGTGAAAACTAAAAGTCACCCACTTAAATTAGTGACAAAGGCTGAACCACTGACTCAGGTAGCCATGATGCTCAGTGCTCACCCCCCACCCCACTAAAACACAAGGCCTCTTAGATAAATTATTGATTTTAAAATGAATTATTTTATAGTACCAATTGTAGTAGTACTACTAAGTCCATTGATCAGTCCTAGTTACTAAAAAATTTCACAGATGCAGATATGTAAAGAAAATTTTTTTAACATCTGCCTAAGTTTGACGTAGGAAGACTTTTAGACTTTCTAACCCATTCCTGAAAGGGAGGAGAGGGCAGAAATCATGGTGTCATGGGTGAAATTTGCTAAGATCTTCATTTGTATTTACACAATATACC
Organism: Vombatus ursinus; assembly: GCF_900497805.2. Classification (NCBI taxonomy): domain Eukaryota; kingdom Metazoa; phylum Chordata; class Mammalia; order Diprotodontia; family Vombatidae; genus Vombatus; species Vombatus ursinus. Next base: position 43,539,917 of record NW_020954569.1, on the reverse strand, counting down.
CGTTGTACAGCATGTAAATGATATGGCACATTTACCCTGACTTAAAATGTTAGGACATTGCTTCCTTTCAATGTGAATGATGGGAATGAGAATACATGGAGGGCTTTTGGGGTCTGTTTGATTCATTGGCTGCTGAATAAGGGCATGCATGCAGAAGGGTTTGAGTAACCTTAGAAGCCACTTGATGTCCTGCCCAGCCCTGAAACATATGCTGAACCACACACTTAAGGTTCAAATCAGGTCACTGGGTTTGGTTGTTTCTTTTGGGGGATGGAGGAGAGGGATTCTTTCATCCATGTCTGTGCTTTTTGGCTTCAGCTTGGGTTGCATATGACCCTTCAAATATGCCACAAGAAAGACTCTTTTTGCAGCAAAAATTTTGACCCCACAGAATCCGTAGGGGTCTGGAAACCTTGCAAGGTAATTTGTCTCATCGACTGAAGACATTTTTCAAAAAAAAAAAATCAGGCTAAAAATCTGCAAATGCTTCATGATTTCTGTAGGCTTACTCATAGTAAACTCTTTAACCCTTTCTGAGTCTGCTGGAATGCAAGCAGAAATGACTTTATTTTGGGATTTTCTTTTCTTCTGTATGCTTTTCTTTATGGTCATTTCCCAGACAAACTGACATACAGGAAAGAGAGCAATCATTCATCAGACACCTACTGTGTGCCAGGCACTGTTCTAAGGGCTTTACAGATATTACCTCTTTTGATCCTCACAACAATCCTGGGAGTTGGGTTTCATTATTATCCTCATTTTATAGTTGAGGAAACTGAAGTAGATAGTGGTTAAATGACTTGCTCAGGGTCACACAGGTAGTAGGTTCTGAGGCCAGATTAGAACTCGGGTTTTCTTGAGTCCAGGTCAAACACTTTATTATCTGTAATGGAGGGCATGATGTTGATGATTTCAGAATGTTCCCTGTGCTAGAAATTTGTTCCTTAAAAGAGAGGAAAGTTTTCTTTCCAAAAATAAACCTTTGTGACACATTGACCATGATTATTCAAGTCTGGGCCATTTTAATTGACTGCTTGTAAAGTGGAAATATCACTAGGCCTCAGAAGTCAAATTAGGATGGTCCCTGGCTGCACTGTCCACAATTTATTGGGTCACACCAAAAAACTTTATTAGTCGTATAACATGTCAAAATTAGTCACTTAAGAATATAAACAGCTCTAGAAACAGGAACGAGCAGGCATCCAGCCATCTGCTTTGTGTGTTGGTCCTCTGTTTTCACTGTAGATGCTGATTTTCATTCCCTTAGCCAGATGATTGTCATCTTAGAATAAGCCAAGTGTCCCGAAGTAGCACAGAGCTGGAGATGTCAACAGATTGCTCTGCCTTCCAGTGGGGGCACAGGACTCCAGGCTCAGCAGGGAGAAGCAGCGGCAACAGCTGGTGCATCCCAGGACCTCGCTTCCATCCTCACTCCTTATTTTTTGCTGCAGATGTGAGAAGCAAACCGCCTTGTCATTATTAGCAAAGGCACCCTGGTGCAATCCTGTATTCCTTAATTCCATGGTCCATGACAAACTTTTTTTTTGTCTCTCTGTCTCTCTCTTTGTCTTTGTCTGTCTGTCTCTGTTTCTCTGTCTGTCTCTCTGTCTCTGTCTCTTTCTAAATATCTCTCTGTCTCTCCCTATGTCTCTGTCTGTGTTTCTTTCTTTGCCTCTCTCCTTTCTTTCTGCCTCTCTGTGTCTCTGTATCTCTCTGTCTCTATCTCTCTGTTTCTCTCTGTGTATCTCTGTCTCTGCTTCTGTCTGTCTGTCCCTCTTTCTCTCTCTCTCTCTCTCTCTCTCTCTCTCTCTCTTCATCTGTCTGTCTCTGTCCCACTCCCTTATCTGTCTGACTCTATCTCTTTGACTCTCTTTGTCTCTGTGTCTGTCTGTTTCTGATAGCTTAGCTTCATGAGGAGCTATGAAGTTTTGTTTTGTTTTGTTTTTCCCCCTGAAAGAATTCATGCTATCACTTAACATGTGTTTATTGGAGTTTGGGTTTGGATTATCACTTGAAATTTGTGAAAGGACCTGGCAAATTCTTTTTTATAATGCATATTCTGGGTCAAATTGCAACCCAGATTCAGGATGCGGAAATTATAACCATTCACTGCCACTGACAATGTGAAAGGAAAATCCCTAATGAGCCAAACTAATCTCAATCACCAGCTAATGTAAAAGAATCAGCAAATTAAAAAATTGGTATATTTGTTCCACAGAGAGAAAGCCTCTGCATGCAATAATTTGGTGTTCATCTGGTAGCAATTTCATAAATTGGTTTTCTTTTTTGGAGTCCAATGACCTAATAGGATATAAGAGTTTAGGGAGGACCACATAAAAAGAAGTGGCATAAAAAACTAAGGGTATGTCAGATGGTTTTACCATTGTTAAATACCTGACATTTAAAAAAAATCCAAATAGGATTTTTCATTGGGGTAAAAATAAGCTTTCCATTAAAAAAATTAGGAGATATGTCTATAGAGACAGAAGACAAATGAGGTAGCATGGCACAAGAGAAAGATCATTGAATGTGGAAAAGAAAGACCTGAATTTGAATCTTATCTGTGTCACTTAGATGGCTTCATGACCTTAAACAAGTCACTTTTTTTCTATTGGTGTCAGTGTCATTTGTACAATGATAGGATTGGACCAAATGACTGTGAAAGTCCCTTCCAAATCTCTCACTCTATAATAATATTAATTAAATTTGTGGGCTAGTTTATTAATTAAATCTGTGGTCTGTAGATTTAAAGATCTGTGAATAATATAGCTAAAATAGTTTAAAGATAACTAAGAAATACTCTACTAATATTTCCATAGGCACTACTTTTCATTATTGATGAGAATGATATACCTGCATTTGGACTGTGACGTCCTGGTATTTGAAAGATAGGAGCTGCACCTGTGATTTTGGTGGTACAAGAAACTTTCAGACGAATACATTCCGTCTATGAATGTCTTAGAGATTTGACTGCAACAGCAAGAGTTTAAGTGACTTTCCCCTAGGTTACACTGGGGCTGAAATGAGGTATTTCTATTATTAAGACCAGTATTCTCTTCACTATGCCATTCTGCTTTTTAGTACATGATATGGAAATTAAAATGACACTTTTGAAAAATGAGGTTGGGAAGAGCACCTAGATCAGATCAAGAAGACAAAAGAGAAATTTGTACTAAAAGTGAAACAATTTTGAAAACAGTAAGGTAACAATTTTAAAGATATCTGAAAGTGGAAAAAGGGAGGAGACAGAATAATTAAGATTGCATTATTATCCCCAGACATGATGAACACATATATACAATTTTTGAAGCTTATGCCTACTCTCCTATCTTTATAAATATTTAAAGGATGTTTTATGTACAGTTCTATATAATAAGGGTATCTTTGATGAAACTATTAGATAAGAACAGGCAGGTTTTCACAAACACTTTTTTCTGTGACACAATTGGTTAAAGGGTGAAGAGAATATAAGGTCCCCTGGCATTTATTATTTTTAAAAACATTTGAATAAGAGCAAAAATCTACTTTAAAGGTTTTCCTCTGATATTGTGCCTCCTAAGTATATGTTACAATTGTGGCAGATTCCTTCCTGGGCCAATACAACTAGAAATATTACTTCCTCAAATATCTTCTAATTATCAGTATCCTGTGAAGCATAATAGAAGGACATGCAGAGTTGTCAAAGTTGTGCACCACTGCCGAGGAAGGCATTCTATGCAGAATCCAAATGAAAAAGGGATTCTCTAGAGATTGTAAAATACTTCGGATGTTTCTCTTTATGTATAACATAGTTCTGATTGCATCAAACCTCTGGATAATACATAACCTCCTCCATGAGATCTAATAGCTAGAAGGGACATCAAAAATATCCATTCAGCATATGTTTGGTCAATTTTCAATTTTACAATATCCTAAACAAGAAGTAATTCATCCGCTACTTGAAGACAGAGACTAGGTGCAATGATAGAGAATGCTAACAAGGACTTGAGTTCAAATACAGACACTGCCACTTATTACCTGTGCAACTTAGGCAAGTCACAAACTCTGAGTCTCAGTTTCCATATGTGCTAAATTAGAGGTTAGATTGGATTATCATTCATGTCTCTAGATCTCTAATCTTATGGCCTCCAACAATTGAGACAGCAAAGGCACAGAAATCAGGGCAAAGGTACAAGGACATGAGAATGAGTGTGATGTACAAGGAATGGAGGTCAATTTGGTTTGATTATAGAACTAAGTGTAATATATAGCCAGGCTAGAAAGGTAGATTGGGGCCAGGTTGTGAGGCACTTTAAAACTAAATATGAGTTCACATTTTCTCCTAGAGGTGCTACCAGGGCTGATTAGTTAGGGGAATGGCATATAAGTATAAAAACTTCAGCAGTATTGTGTAGGCTGGACTGAAGTAGCAAGAGTCTTGAAGAAGAGAGATAAATTAGGAGATAGTTGCAACAGTCCAGTCTAACAGCGAGGGAGGGGGTTCAAATATGTTACAAGCTATTTGAGTGGAGAGAAGAGGTCAGATGTGAAAGATGTTGTGAAAATAGAAATAGCAAGATTTAGCAACTAATTGGAAATATGTTTGGGAGGGAGGAGTTGAGGATAATGGCAAGGGCACAAATCTGGGAAACTACAAGGATGGTGGTGCCTTTGATTTAAATAAAAATTTTAAAATAGAAGAGGGGAACGATAATGAGTTCAGATTTAGATATGTTGTGTTTGAGAGGTCTTTAGGACATTTAGTTTGTGAAGTCTGATAGGTAATTAATATGTGATAGAGGGTCAGGAAGGAGATGAGAGAAACAAAGACAGAGAGGGAGAGACAGACAGGCAGACAAGGGGACAGAGAAAGAGAGTGAGAGAGAGAGACAGAGACAGAGACAGAGACAGACAGAGATAGAGACAGAGACAGAGACAGAGACACACAGACATAGAGAAAGAGTGACAAAGAGAGAAGAGACAGAGAAAGAAACAGAGTTAGAGACAAGAGAGAAACATAGAGAGACAGAGACAGAAACAGAGAAGAGAGAGAAAAGAGAGAGATACTGCACTAAGATTTTTTGGGACACACTGTATCTAAGAGTCATCTGCATAGTTAACTCCATCAGAGCTGATGAGATTTGGTGTCAAGAATATAAATGGAGAAAAGAGGGGGCCTGAAACAAAAACCCCAGGGAACACCCACATTGTGGGGATTAGTCTATATAATGAACCAATAGAATAAATGGAGACAGGTAGGAAGAGAACCAGGACAGAGTAGTGTCAAAAAAACCTAGATTAGAGAAAGTATCCAGAAAGAGAGGAAAGTCATTGGAGTCTAATGCAACATAAAAGCCAAGGAAGATAAGGACTGAGAAAACACCACAAGAATAGGCAATTAAGAGATCATTGACAACTTCAGATAAAGTAATTTCACTTGATTGAAAGCCATATTGTAGAAAATCAAGGCATGAATAAGATGAGAGGAAGTGGAAACAGTGAATGGAACCAGTTTTTACTTGTTTGCTTGTTTTTTTTTGTTTGTTTGTTTTTTGCTTTTGTTTTTGGAGTGTGACTAAGATAAGTCAGAGAAATGCAGGATGATAATTTTGAGGGGATGAAAATATCTCATAAAAATATTTTGTTTATTTTGTTTTGCTTTTTTGGATAGAAGAGACTTGGGCATATATGAAGGCAGTGAAGCAGGAATCAATAGATTGGAATGTTGGTGATAACTGAGACTATCATGTACTGTAGAAGATGGGAGGGCATGGGATCAAGCGCACATAGAGAGGGATTGGCCTTGGCAAAGATAAGGGCTACTTGTTTATCAGAAATTGGGGACGAGGAGAAGAGAGGGAGATAATGCATTTTAAGATGAAAAGACAAGAAAGGAAGGAGTTCCCATCTTGAATAGTTTCAATTTTTTCAGTAAAGTAAGTGGCAAAGTCCTTAATTGAGAGAAATCAGGAAGTGGGAAAACTGTGGAGGGTTTGAAGAAGGAAGAAAACTCTGTGTTAGCTTCCTTGGGGAACGAGATAAAGAATCAACTGGGGAAGAATAAAGATCCTGCCTTACTGCACTAAAGCCCCTGTTGATTTTGGAAAATAAATTTGTAATGTACTTGGTCAGCAGTCAGGAGGCTTCCTGCAACTCTATTCAACAGATAGTGGGTTGAATCAAAGCAGATAGATGGTTTAGAGTGATACAGGACTGATGTTTGGCAAAAGAAGAGCAGTTTCAGAACTAGTGGTAAAGCGATTCAAGAGCATAATATAGTGTAAAATAAATGGATATTCTGTTGAGATTGGAAAAAGAGAAGAGTGAAATCTGAGCCAGTATAATGATCTGAGAAAGTTCTGAGGGACGGGGAGATTGAAGATCTTCATGATGACAAAGAATAGGCTTAGAAGGGGTAACTGATATGAAGAGTTTAACTATGTTCAAATACAGAAATGCCAGAGTTCCCAATTAGGGAAGTAGAACACTTGTGGGTAATGGTTAGCTCCAACGTGTGCCCATCCCTGTGTATTCTTCCTGGGATTCAAGGAGGCTGAGGAATTGGAAGGTCAACTCAAAAATGCTTCTTTTCAACTTAGACCCAGGGTGCTTAGTCCTATTTTCTGATGCCAAATAGAACAACCTCTTTTACATGCTAATCTTTCAAATTCTGGATGAAAACCATCATATCTCCTCTAAACTCTTTTCTCTCAAGGCTAAATTTCTCCAGGCCCTTTAATCAAAACTTGTACTATGCCACCTGCCTTCATTTGGGCATGATTTAGCTTGCCTATGTCTTTCCTAAAATGTGTTGTCCCGAACTTGACACAGTCAAAAAATATTGATCTTATAAAGCACAAAATGAAAAAAAAAATGTCAGCACAATGCACGTTGTCCAGGTTAGGGTAGGCAGTTGAGTCTTTCTATCTTTAGACATTTCTGGTACTCACACTGCAAAGAGACTATAAGCTGTGCCAAGAATTGGAGTGTGGGAGGAGAGCAGGCTGGATGGCATTTAAGAAATTATGGAGCTCTTCCAATCATACCAAGTTGCTCCCTGACATAAAAATCTGCTTTTTTAACACCAATCATCCCTTGGGATACTAAAGAACTATGATACTAAAAGCAACAGACTTCAACAATTCAAATTGTGTATCTCAAAGAAAAATAAGAGATGAGAATAAGTAGGCCCTAACACTTTTTTCAACCTGATCTGTATGCAAAAAGTGGTTTAAAAATATCCAAAAAGCAATTTACCTTTGGAACAATGGGTAAGGCAGACATATAGCTGGAGTGAGGAATGACAGATGTCCAGGCTGCCTGCAGCACAGCATTATTACTCAGAATGGTCAGTAAGGCTTCTAGCATGGTGTTTCTTAGATTTTAGGATGGTGTGGGGAACCTGTGGCCTCGAGGCCACATGTGGCCCTCTAGGTCCTCAAGTGTGGCCCTTTGACTGAATCCAAACTTCACAGAACAAACTGGTTTACTTCACAGAACAAATTTGGATTCAGTCAAAGGGCCACACTTGAGGACCTAGAGGGCCACATATGACCTGGAGGCCGCAAGTTCCCCACCCCTGTTTTAGGAACTAACTTCAGAGGTTGGAGAATTAATTATCCTTTCCTGGTTGTGGCAAACATTACTACCATGCCAATAAAAAGTGAAAGAATTCAAGACATAACTTATGTATCCAAGAGGGATTTATTCAATGACATGGCACAACTAACCATAGCATCACAGATTTAGAACTGGGAAGGATCTCAAAAGGTTATAGGATTCAATGCACTCATTGTACAGGTGAGGAAAGTGAGGCCCAGAGAGATTAAATAACTGGTCCAAAGCCTCACAGCTATTGTGTCTGAGACAGGAAGCCCACTACTCTGTCTAGCTGCTAGTCTCAAAATAATGGAGAACAGGCCTAAAACCTTACTTCCTCTCTTATTTCTGAGCTTGTAATGAGTTTTAATGACTCTGTACCAATAGCTATTGCCGTCATTTATGGTGGTAAGGCAGAAGTTAATCTTTCACAACCATGCTCTTCAGCCACAGGTGATTTAAGACTGAATTGTTCTTGCTTATACAGAGAAAAAAGGTCATTTCTGACATGGTTTATCAGTCAATTCTTTCTTTTGGTCTGTCCTTGAAGGTTTCATAGATTTGGCCAAGTTAACGTGGCTGACTTTCTGGACAGTTCTGAACCCAGGACTGTTCTGTTGGGCAGTTCAGCCTCGGCACACATTCAACAGCTTTAGAAACCTGAGAAAGAAGTGGCTGTTATCTGGATGGAAAGCACACATCAAGTAATTTCTCCCAATTAAACTAAAGATGACAAATATTCAACAACCTTGAGAGGTGTGTTTTACCTCAAAATGGGATGCCTGACCAGTGTAAATGCTAATAATTATTTTCATAATTATCTTGAAAGAAGCTACTGTTACCTTAAGGGCTAGAGGAGGGAGAAGAAGAAGAAAGACCCTTCTTGCAAAAGTTATAAAGGGATGGGAACTGTTAAACTTTCAATAAACTATGTGATCACATGCAGTCATGCTCTACTATAAAGAAAACTATCAATTCAATGTGCAAGCAGAAGGTTTACAATATATCTTTAATACAAGTGTTTTATAAGCTGAGAAAGTAAATCTGCCATTCTGAGGACTGCACTGGTGTTTTCAGTGCATGATAACCAATCAATAGGTTCAGTCCCACACAGGGGACAGGTTCATCACTTAGCTTTATTTCTATACCAGGCTGCCATAATGAAGCAGGTTGCCACAGTCTCACAATGCACTGGTCAAGTTAAAGGTCACCTATAACAGTAGGGAAGATCTTTAATGGAGGATTTATAATAAGCAATGATCACACTCTAAGAGTCAATAACTAAATTATTAATTATACAATTAAATCAATTGGCAAATGCTACAAATCAGATCCCGGTTGATTGTTTTGTTGATTGTCTGCCTTAAAGAAGTAATGGGGAAAAGTATTAATAATGGCAGATTAAACAAGGAAGTGTGTAGTGTGTCTGTGGAGAGCTGTTTGTAAAACATTTACTGGAACATCCCTGGGTAGGTGCTATTATTATCTCCATGATACTGAGGAAGGAAACTGAGATCCAGAAAGTTAAACAATTTACCCAGTGTTACAGAGTTAGCAAGTGTTTAAGGAAAGATTTGAATTCAGTTTTTCCTGACCCCAAGTTCAATGCTCTATTATTACCTTACTGGCATTTACATGACAATTTAAGGCTTTTAAAATCCTTTATATTCATTTCATTTGATCCTCACAATATTCTATGTTCATTTGCTGACAATGAAGCTGGCAAAAAGTCATGAAACTCTGTTGAGTTCACTACATTTTTATGTTATGTAATTTTTGCTGGGCCTATACTGCTGCAAGGCAACCCTTTTATACCTCACTAATTGACTCACTTCCCTACTCACCACAATGGCTTTTCCCATTTTTTTTTATCTTTCCTCAGATCTCCCATAGTTCCCTCTCCTCCATTCCCTCAGCTGAGAATTTTACCTCATATTTTACTGGAAAAAATGAAGCCATTGCCTTTCTTTACCCCTTCTCCTCATCTCAAAGCACTCCTATGCCTTCTGCCATTATCTCCTTCCTCACCCCTGTCTCACAGAAAGAGGTGGCCATTCTCTTTGCCAAGACAAATGAATTACATGCACAAGTAATCCCATCCTATCCCAACTTCTCCAGGAGATTGATTGCCTTCTGTACCATCCACAGTCTCTCACATATCTCTAATCTCTCTGTGTCTGCTGGCTGCTTCCTTACTGCATACAAACAAATCCACATCTGCCCCGTCCTTAAACATCCCTCAGTTTATCTATTTATCTCTTCTAACCATTTGGAGAAGGATAAGTACTATAGGTATCTTCACTTCTTTTCATCTTTCTCTCTTCTTAACTCTACAGTCTGGTTACCCTATTTCATCATTCAGGAGAAACTTCTCTCTCCAAAATTACTTATAATTTCTTAATGATCAAATCTAACGGCCTTTTCTCAGTCCTTATCTTCCTAACCACTGCATCCTCTGATACTGTTGACCACCTTCTTCTCCTTGGTACTCTCTTTAGTTTGTTTTATACTAGTTCCACCTGGTTCTCCTCCTACCACTCTGACTGTTCCTTCTCAGTCTCTTTTACTGGATTTTCATCCAGGTCAAACTGGTTTACTATGGGTGTCCCAAAGGTGCATCTTATCTTCTCCCTTTATACTATTTCACTTGGTGATCTCATCAACAGGCATGAATTCAATTGTCATCTCTAAGCTGATGACTCTCAAATCTACCTATCCAGCCCTAATTTCTCTGCAGACTTAAATGTTCACATCTCCAGGTTCCTACTGAACATCTAGTATTAGGTGTCCCATTGACATCTTACACTCAACATGTCAATAACTAAATTCATTTATCTTTGCTCCCAAACTCTCCCCTCTTTCTAACATCTCTATTAACCCTCAGAGTTGGCACAGTGCACCAGGCTCAGAAGCGAGATTTTATCACTGACTTCTCACTTCTGTTCACCCAGTATACCCAATCTGTTGCCCAGGCCTGTCTATTTCCCTTTGTAACATTTCTCACATACACACCCCTTTGCTGTACTATCATGGTCACCACCCTGGTGCAGACTGTTGCAAAAGCCTGCTGCTTAGTGTTCTAGACACAAGTCTTTCCTCACTCCAGTCCTTTCTCCACTTACCTATCAAAGTGATCTTCCTAAAGATGTGACTATGTCATCCCACCCCGACTCCACACTCATTAAACTCCAGTAGCTCCTTATTCTTTCCAGGATCAAATATAAATTCTTATCTCCACAGATTCCATTTTTCAGAGCTATTTACAAGGAAAGATAATTATGAAGACCATTTGGATACATCATTTACATCAAGACTCCAGTCACTCAATCACTCATTAATGCCAGGCAGATTGTTTTTAGCCCACACTCCTGCAAAGGTCTGGGCTTGCTTTGGATCTCTTTGACAGCTGATTCTTCACTAGTCAACTATCACCCTCTTATGTGGATATATAGAATCTGAGATGAATGCTTATATCAAACTTTATGGTTTATGATATATCTTAATCACAATATTCCTGGTAAATAGATATTTTAACTATTATTCTTTTTGTTATTTTGTCAATGGAGAAACTAAAGTTTACAAAGATGTTGTACTTAGGATCACATAGCAAGTAAATGGGAGAGCCGGAGTTTGAACCCAGATCTTTCTGATTCTGATACCAAGTTGTCATGGAATAGTTGATGTTAACAACTAACTAACAAGAATTTATTTAGTATCTGATCTTGTAGTGCAGTGGACCAAGTGTTACCCAATAACTAATTTAGGTGTTAGAGACTCCACCTAAGGGTAGCTAGGTGGAGCAGTGGATAGAGCACTGACCCTGGAGTCAGGAGGACCTGAGTTCAAATCCAATCTCAGGCTAGACACTTGATACTTACTAGTTGTGTGACCCTGGACAAGTCATTTAACCCCAATTGCCTTGCCAAAAAAAAAATTTACACACACACACACACACACACACACATATACATACACACACACACACACATACACACACACATATATATATAAAGAGAGAGAGAGAGAGAGAGAGAGAAAGAGAGAGAGAGACGCCACCTGATTTACTTGGGTGCTGTCTTGGTAAACAAGAAGATTAGTACAGTGTGACCTCCTCAATCCTTTAAAACATACAATTTGTTTATTGATGCCTTTTGTATTTGCAACATAGTAATTTCTGAAAACAGTCCCTCCTCCAGATTGGACCCTCTCTTGGAAAAAGAAAAATACAATCGAGGGATGGAGCCAAGATGGCATAGGGAAAGCAGTGACTTGCTAGAGCTCCCCCCCCCAAATCTCTCCAAATACCACAAAAAATGGCTCTAAACAAATTCTAAAGCAGCAGAACGCACAAAAAAACAGAGTAAAACAAATTTCCAGCCCAAGACAACCTGGATGGCTGATCATAAAGGTATATTGCACCGGGCTAGGAGAGGAGAGCAGTTTGGCGTGGGAGTGCAGGCCTCAGTGACCACGGAGCAGGCCTCAGGACTGAATCGCGGGCAGCTGTGGTGGTTTCCAGACTTCTCAACCCATGAATGTCAAAGACAACTTAGAAGGTCAGTGGGAAAAGTCTGTTACTGCAGTGAGAGAAGAAGCTAGATCTCAGCCGCCCCAAGGGCAGTAGCTGGCTTCTGAGCTTCCAGCCCACAGACTGAGGGGGAACTGAGCGGCTGATCACAGGGGGATTGCAAGGATCTCTTCACCAGGGCTGAGGCAGGAATCTCTTGCTCTGCCTGTGCTTGGATCTGGGTCACAGCTCTGAGGGGCGGTCCTAGGGCAAGGAGGAGCACTGGTGTGGTGGGGCTTGTTGTGGTGGTGGAGAGGAAACACCTCACCCCTTATCATAGCACCTTGGAAGAACTGACACTTTTCAGATCCCTAGAAGTATCTCTGAAAACAGCTATACAAACCCCCAAAGCTTGGGACAGTACATTCTCCACATTGGAAACAGACTCTTACCTTAACAAAGAGTTTAAAACTCAAGTAATTGGTTGGGATCATGAGTAAGCAGCACAAAAAGAGTCAGATTATATTATCTTACTTTGGTGACAAAGAAGATCAAAACATATAACCAGAAGAAGACAACAAAACCAAAGCTCCTACATCCAAAGCCTCCAAGAAAAATATGAATCAGTCCCAGGCCTTGGAAGAGCTCAAAGGGGATTTTGAGAAGCAAGTAAGAGAAGTAGAGGAAAATCATGAAAATCATGAAAAACAAGTCAACAGCTTGCTAAAGGAGACCCCAAAAATACTGAAGGAAATAACACCTTAAAAATAGCCTAACCAAATGGCAAAAGAGGTCCAAAAAGACAATGAGGAGAAGAATGCCCTAAAAAGCAAAATTGGCCAAATGGAAAAGGAAGTCCAAAAGATTACTGAAGAAAATACTTCCTTAAAAATTAGAATAGAGCAATTGGAAGCCAGTGACTTCATGAGAAATCAAGACAGGGGTATTCCGAATGCATGCCATCTTGGGGTGGAGTGAGGGGCAAGATGGGGTGAAAATTAATAATAAAAAAAATTAATTAAAAAATTAATTAAAAAAATATAATCAAATTGCCCAGTAGGTTGACCACATCTGACAATGTAGACAAGTATGCCCTAATCTTTTCCCACCTCTCTGCCAGGAGGAGGGAGATGAGTTGCATTATGTCTTCTGAGTTCACCATTGGTATTTCAATGACTTAGAGACCAGCTTTCTTTAAGTGAACTTTTCATTCACATGAATGTAGTTACTGGTTGACATTGGAACATTGGGCATATTTTATTTCATGTATGGATTATTTAGCTTTAAATAAATTCAAACAAATCTTCTCATTTCTTTCTAAATTCCTCATAGTCAGTTAAGATCTTAAAGATATGCAAAGCGGTCAAAGCCATTAATTACCTGCATTTATTTGTATGTTCGTGTGTGTGTGTATGTGTGTGTGAGCAAATGTGTTATGCGATAGGAAGAAGGCTTAGACTCGTGTGGCCTGGCCCCATTGGGCAGAACCAGAAACAGCAGGCACAAATCACAGAGGAGCAGGCCTTAACCTGACATAAGGAGAAACTTTCCAGAGCTGTCCAAAAGTTGAACAAGCTACCTCTGGGAGAAGCAATTGATCCATCACCAGTAGTCCCCCAGCAAAGGCTAAATGATCATTTGTTTGTGATGTTTCAGAGGAGATTTCTAATCAAGGACAACTGACATAATCTCTCAGGTTTTTTGCTTTCACACACACACACACACACACACACACACACACACACACACACACATGCAATTCCAAAGCAATTTAGTGCTATGATTTCCTGAAATCGCTTTCTGATGTGCCTTAATTTTTATTTGTAGGTGGGAAATGTAATAGAAATTGCTTAGGATGGCTTCCAATGATGTAACTTGGCTCTTATTAGTAATTCTTAAGGGGAGACTTCCCAGTAACCCCTTACTTCACAGAAACTTGATTTAGCAAAGGTTGTTCCTCTCTGATATTTCATTTTGTCTTCAGATAAACTAAACAGAGACTGGGTAACCACCCACATGATGCAGAAGATAAGATTCCAACAATTCAATTCAAGCAGCATTTGTTAAGTACTTACTGTGTACAAGACACCATGCTGGGTGCTGGGAATACAAAGACAAAACCAAAGTAGTTCCTGCTCTCAAAGAGCTTATGTTCTACCAATACAGACAGCCTAAAGTGGCTTCCACAGAAGCATTAGAGAGGCAAGTTAGCATCAAAAACAATAACCCTTCTACTTGGAAAGGCTATTATTTAAGGGAAGGCTAAGTGCTTAATGTGAGATACTCAATGAAACATAAAGATAGAGATGGGTGCAGCAAGAGAAGGTTATTAAGGCAGCCTGCTCACCTCTCTAACTTGGGTCAGGGCTGGTATTTCCAAGCTAGAGGAACCTGATAAGCCCCCATATGGAATGGGGACTGACACCTCCAGTGTAGATAGAGAAGAGCAGAAAAGTATACAAACCAAGAATGTCATCAGGAAGCCCAAGATATGATGAAATTTGAATAATCTCTGAGGTCACATTTAACAACAACAAAACAAACAAACAAACAAATAAAAACAACTCACATTTAACCTTAGCCCTACAAGGATTATAAGGTGATGTTACAACTCATCCCATAATATACATAACAACCCTGTAAGGCAGGACATACCATCCCTTTATCTGCATCTAAGTAGTAAAAAAAAAAATCTGTTTCACTGTCTTGCTCAGCCCCAAAATAAATATCAACATTACATTTGTGGCTCATGCACTACCTACATAAATAAAAGCACAAGAAGCACTTGCCTGAGAATAAAGCAAGGGCAGCCGTTGGAGAATTTGTGTGATTTCCAGAACAAAATGATGGAGAAAATACACTAGAGTTAATAAGATTAAGTTGTTGAAATCAGGTAGATGTAAGCTTCTGTCCAAAGCAATCATGTGCTACCCAGCAGTACCATTATATCAAAAAGTAAGAGTTTCACATAAAGCAAAGGAAATCATACCTCTGTTTCAGTAAAGTCTTCTGTGGATCCAATTAGGTTTTCATTTAAACTGTTATCCTTCTTACAAGATATGAAAGAGTAGATACGCTATAGATGATACAACTTCTCCCACATTTCAAAAGTTATTTCTTTTGTTTTTTTTTCCCTTTATCCCTAGTAGCACAATCAAATTAGTTTAGACTACAGTATAAATATTACATAACAATTTATGCTTCTTTATTAATTTTGGTTGCCACATTATCAACAAATAATGACACAAGTGGTGTGAAAAATGTAGCATAAGAGCCATAAATGTCCAGGAAAAGACGGGCCAACAATGTAGGTTGTGTGACAGGTAATGGATACATAAATGGTACATTTTATCAGTACACATACAATGTCAAGACATACAGAGCATGGCTTCCAAAATGTTTAGATAGACTTCCACTCTGCAGGACTTATGTGAAGGCATAGACAAGAAATGTATAGTATGAAAAGGGCATGGATGGGCTACAATCTGCACTTTTAGAAGGTGTACCTGTATCAATGAGTTCTGAGAGCCACTAAAGTACTAGAGATATTAAAATAACAGGAAGAGAAGTGTTTTGTTTTGTTTCATTACTTTACAAGGATAATTGGGACTACATGGTGTCATTTTTTAGCTTACTATTGATCACATTTTAAAAATCTGTTTTTGTGGCTTTATGAGTACTTGGCCCAATATATTTCTCATTAAGCATTTCTTTAATAAAATTAAGTGAGAGAAAAATTTCATTGTCTTTGCCTTTTGCTGAAGCTGAAATCCTGCCAATAAGTGAGGAAATAAATAATGAACAAACATCCTGCAAGGGTTATGACTTCATGTGTTTTTTCTAATACTCATTTATCCATCCTTAATGAACTCTTTTGAACCACACTGACACAGTCTACACCATAGGACATTATTGAGCTCCACAGTGCCTATGGAAACAATGCTACTCATGCTTATAAAATCCAATCAAAATTCTAATCACAAGAGTGACCATTGATCAGAGCTCAGGGTGGCTAATATGCTTAATAATGAGTTGAACACAGAGGCTTCCTGAGGCAAGATGAAACTAGAATAACCAAGTGCAGTTCAGTAAATGTCATCATTTTCTAGTATCTGTGGTTAAAGAAGAACTGCAGTTAATGAGCTGCCATTAGAAATTATAAGGTGTGAAAAGGGCCAGGGGATAAATTTGCCTTAGTCTGCATCCATATATACATAGCTAGATACATAGATATAGATATAGATATTAATATAGATAGATATAGATATAGTATATAGGGAAAGCATCGATTAAACCAGTCAGGAGCCTCTTACCATGCATGTAGGAATATCATTCTAATGTCACAATAAGATTTTGTATATGAAAGAGAGGCTGTTATGGACAGATTTTATATCTAGACACTATCAACATTATTCTAAATCTCTTCTAAATGAATCACTTATCATAAATTACCTTATTGGACATACAAAAAAAAAACAAGCCATTATAAACAGACAAAATGTATAAAACAAACATGGTTCAAGAAATAATCAGTAAGCTCCTATACCCAGGGAGAGCAGAAAGAAGGCTGGATTTGAAGTCAAAGGACCCAGATGCCAATTCTATTATTAACTATCTGTGTGACTTTGGGCATAGATTTGGGTTTTCTGGGACTCACCTTCCTCATTTTTAAAATGGGGAAGGGTAGTTCTTGTTTACAGTGCCTTCCAGCTCTAAATCATTGATCATATTCCACATTATATTGTATCCCACATGGAGAATACAATAAAGTATGTAAATACATAGATCTTCCTCATAAGATGCTTATAGTCTTGTTAGGGAGATGAAACACAGATGTATGAAAACATTTTTATATTTAAAAGTATTACATAAATATAAAAGTATATATAAATAGTATGTATAAAAGTATAAATCATATATAAATAAAATCATATATTAAATATATGATATAAATATATTAGATATAATATATAAAATTAAATATATTAAATATAATATATATATAAGTATATATAAAGTATTATTTAAGTGTTAAATAACAGGTCAAGACAAGAATGAAAATTGTAACACATTACATGATTAATGTATCTATAGTATTCACATATAAATGTGTATATAAAATATGTGTATAAGAGCATTTATAGATGTAATCAGTACTTATCTAATCATTTCATCCTATCTAACTTTTAATTATGTACTACTTGATGGAATTATAAGTTCCAGTTATAAGTTCTGCTGTAATTGATCTTCAGTTACATTGTTAGTTGGTCTCATTAATTTCAGTAGATAAGGGGACAATTTGTTACTGTTACTTTAAATAAGGAATGTTATAATTTAAGGATGCTAGTGAAAACTACATTAGTGAAGATAACTTTGAATAGTCATATTTTTTTTAAACAGCTATTTCCATGTTTGCCCTAAATATTAACTAGAAAAAAAAGATATTGTACTTTTTAAAGATTTTGTTAAAAAAGTAGATATTATCAATGCAAAAGATATGTTGCTAATCTTTTCAATAGGAATATTTTATGCTCTGCATTGAAAAGAACCTTAGTGATCATCAGTTGGAAACTGATATTGAAGAGGAATCCCATAACCTCCTCACAAATGCCATCCATCCTCTGCTGAACACCTTCAGTGTTAGGGTACTCTATACCATGTGAAGGAGCCATTTCTACTTTTGAACACGTCTCATTGTTATGGAAATTTGCTAATATTAAGGCAAACTGTCTTGGTAAATTTTACTCAGTGTTCTTAGTTCTATTCTCTGAGGCTAAGCAAAATAATTTAAAATATCTTTGCTACATAACAACCCTTCAGATGCTTAAAAACAGTTATCCTACCTTTCCTAAGTCTTCTCCAGGCTACATATCTGAACCTTTCTTTAAATCACTAATAGGAACATGGAACATGACAGCATGAAAGCCAAATCCATGGTAAACTCCACTAGAGATTCGAGAAATGTTGATGATGATTCATTCATTACAATCATAGAAACCTAGTGCTAGGAAGCTAAAGCCATCAGTGAGTCAACATATATTTCTATGTTTTAGTTCTGGTTTAAGATCGATATATTGTTTAAAGAAGTCAATTAAACTCAATATACATTAGTTAAGTATCTAGATTGGGAGGGAGAAGACAGAATTTATATAAGACATATAGTCCTTGTCTCATGGAAATTATAGACTACTAGAAATATAAAGCACAATAAAGATAACTATAGTTTACAACATTGTATAATCAGGAAAGAGACTGAGACAGAGACAGAGAGACAAAGAGACAAAGAGATACACAGAACAAATTACTATGCAAGGCCTAATATGATAGTAATTACTATAAGTGGGATGAGTAGAGCTTTATAGAGGAAGTGGCTTTCAACTGGGATTTCTAGGCTGGGACTGCTCTATATGTTGTATTTGTATTCCTAGTGTCTAGCACACTGCCTGGAATACAGAAGATATGTAATAAATGCTTGTTAATTGCTGGATTTGTTGGGTAGAAATTCAGTTGGCAAAATGGGGAAGGAAGAGCATTCCAGGCAAAAGGAACAATTGGAGCAAAACCATAAATATGGACAAGTGCAGGGCAGAGAGTGGCCCATTTTTACTAAATTAAAGTGTATGGCAAGAAGCAACATGAGATAAATCTCTAAAGGTAGTGCTAGAAAATGAAGTCTCTTAATGACAGGCAAAGGAGGACAGTATTTGAGATATAAGGAATAAGGAACAACTGAAGACCACGGTAGATTAAGCTGTTACCTATTCCTCTTCTCAACTTTTGTGACTTGGAATTTCCTGGTATTCTAGCCTTTATCATCTCATTTCTTAATGCTGTTGTACTCAGTAGTTTTAACTAGTCCCCTGGCTTCAATTCTGAATGCTTCCTTCAATGATTTCAAAATCTTTATAACTAGCCTTAACTATCAGTCCAGTATTTTCAATTTCCAGATTATTATCTCCATTGGTATGTCCTGCTGGGACCTCAACCTTAACGTGTTCAAAATTGAACTCATCATTTTGATGCCAAAACCTGCCCTCCTCCTACATTCTCTGTTTCTGTTGAAATATTTCCCCAGTCATCCAGGATACCTGACATTATCTTCAACTTCTTTCTCCCTTAATTACATCATTCAAGTAAATTATGAACCCTATCAATTCTACCTATTCAAGATCTCTCATGTCCATTTATTTATGACAACTTTCCTTAGTACTCTCTAATTTTGGTGTTTATTAACTCTAACCTAACTTAGAGGTAGCCAAGTGGTACAGTGGATGGAGCATTGGGCTTGGAGTGAGGAAGACTTGAGTTCTAATCTAGCTGTAGAAGCTCTGTGACCTTAAGCAAGTTACTTAATGTCTGTCTTAATCTACTTAATCTCTGTCTTTTTTTCTTTTTCCCCTGTAAAATGGGACTTCTTATAGATTATCCAATTAAACTCCTTTATTTTAAAGATTAAAGTGCATGTCATTACTTTGATTAAGAAAAAAATCAGTAGCTAATTACTGTCTACTGGTTAAAACACCAAAGATGGATGAGCAACACTCACACAAGAAGTGCTAGTCTTCCCTGAGCACCTCACACACCCCAACTCTCACCTATAGCTCCAAGAAGTTATAAGATGTGCAGAGGTCACACCCCAGTAAAATTGTCTTGGCAGATGGGCTAAACCAAGTTGAAGAGAACTGGCAGGCCTCAAACCCATCAATGAGTTAGGAGAATATCTGTCCCAAACATGTGAAGACTTTCCCTGGTGGAATGGGTAGATCAGAACAATTTGTTTCAATTGCCATAAAGGCAGCTAAAGCAGGAGCTGTGGATCTCTTATAGCAAGGTCATCTATGGCATCTTGGACCATAACCAGCCATTTTGACTTTTGTCTTGCCACTGTACTTTGCTGACTCTGGAAGAAAGAGTGAGGCTGATGACTTTGTGTGACTCTGTCTCACTAACATCCAATTCACACACAAGTCAAAATAGTACTCCATTATGTCATTGCTCCTCTTCAAATAGAAGGATGGACAACTGGTTAAAACACAAACTCCATATTTTTCCATTTAAAACCCTTCACAATCTAGCTCCAAATTATCTTTCCAACATTATTCCACATGATTTTCCTCTGCATAGACTATCATCAACTCAAAACAGACAATGTTTCAACCTGGATTTACTCTGTACTCTTTTGATTCTTTACATTTGTTTACCATTCCATCTTTCATGCCTAAAATGATGCCCTCTCCATCTCTACCTATTGAAATTCTTGCTTTCCTTCAGGACTTATCTCATGTATCAGTTACATTTACATGAAATACCTATGATTTTATAAGTGAGAGGTAAGCCCCACTCTCCCAGTATAATCTAAGTATATTGATACTATAATTTCACTTAATACCCACTGTACAACCTAAACTCACACTAGGAAAAAAAACTAGAATCTTAGAGATGGAAGAGTCAATAGATATCTTTTACCTCAGATGCAACCTGGACCCAGGTAGGCATATCCTCTTTAATATTACTCACAAGTATCCTTTTGAAGACCTTCAACAATGGAGATTTCATTATGTCCTAAGGAGATAGCCATTTCACTTTTGGTCAGCTGTATGATCTAACTCCTGTTGTCTAGCATCAAGAAAACTCAATCTATTCCTTGTTTCTACATTTAAATATGTAAAGGTAATTATTGTTCTTCCTCTATGTCTTTTCTTTTCTTAGAAAAGCATTGTCAACCATTGCAAATGATACTTCTATGATATGAATTCAAGTCTCCTCACCATCATATTTCTCATGTTCTACCTTGTCAATCTTTCCCCTCAAAAGTGGTATTCACAGCTGTAATTATGCTCTGCATATAATTTATTGAGGGCACAGTACACCAAGACTATCAATGACAATCTTCTAGAAACTTCATGTGTTTTTGTTATTGTAGTCTAAAATCAGATTAGGTTTTTTGACTGTCATACCACCTGCCTGGGGCTTCATGGCCTTAAATTGGGTTCACAAGAATCAAATATGCTTCTTTCCCTATTGATTCTCATTGAATTCCTGTGATATGATAATGATAACATTACTAGAGTGAATAGCTTTCTGTATGAAACCAGAATTATTCCAGGACACATTAGGTCACTCAGAATAAATAGTTGCCATTATTGTTATAAAGAAATTTTGACTGAGGGATGACTTATCCATAAAATACATGTTCTTATATTTACTGAGGTACTAAGAAATTTCTATTGTTTCCTTTAAATAAAACTTGTTTTATGTCTTAAAATGTAACAAAATTGTATATTCTCTTATTTATTATTTTTTCATTGATTATAAGTTGCTATTATTTTGGTGACTTAAAACTGTTCCCTTAATCAAAGGAACATCTGATCAAAAGTCCATCTTTTTTTTAATTATACCAATACCCCCATGATTGTATATGGCTAAATATCATGCTACACTATAGTCTTCAAAGAATTTAATGTTACCCAAAGAATTAAAGTTAAGTATTACCCAATGGACAGGCTCATGTTAGGTATAAACTACATTTCATCAAAGACAAGAAATTATAGAGGGGATAAATGATACCATCAAAGGAATGCATAAAAAACAAAAATGAAGTTAGTTTGGTCACATGGGGAGATCAAGGATTAAAAACTAAACAGACCACGTGTTTCATTTCTATCATCGAATTGTCAAGAGAAATCTAGGGAAGCCCCCAACATATTAGGCAAATCTCCTGTGGTGAACTTATGTAAGGATATGACCAAAGGAGTGATGGGATAAAATCAGGAATTTATGCTGAAGTGAAATGTTGCAAGAACAGAAAAAAAAAAAATCTTCTGGCTTAACAAATTTAGGGGAAGTCAGTCACAAGACTAACAGAGTTTGCTGTTGTAGTTATTTTGAGATATTGAATAAAGGGATGGTTCTTATGTAATTATTTTAATTATCCTCTAATGAAACATCACAGGTTAATAACTTAAGCCCGATTTACATGAATTTTTATATGCAGAGACATACACCTTGAACGCTTGATATTAAGTAGGGGAAAATTTTGGTCATTAAAAATCTGCCTCAGTATGACTGATTTTTTTTTCTTTTTGTCACATTAGTGGATGATTTCTACATGAATTTATGAGATTGGCCATATGGCCATCTGAATCAGCTACTCAGATACCTTAAAAAATAAAGGTTAATGATGCTAAAGGTCATTTTTTTTTAAATCATAGAGACAGAGCCTTTGGGTGAATTATAGAATAGCAAATTTATCAGATGTTGTGTATTTAGTGGGCTCAGTGTTTGAAGACAAATTTATAACTCTGAATTATCTTCTCTTTAAGGATTTCTCAATTGAACTTTCTCTAAAAAAAGAAAAACATATCCATAAATTCATACACTTGCAAATATATGCTTAACCATTATACTAAAATATACTGAAAATAAAATTGTTTATATTCTGGTTGAAAGGCTCCTTTCAGTTTTTATAGTCAAATGTAATCTATAGACTTTCCTTACTTATCCCCCCAATTTTGGGGAAAAAAAAATCAGTGTTGAAGGATGTGCCCTTTAACTTTGTCATTATGTTACTAATATTGAAAATTGGAATTGATTAGTTTCTTCATGGAGATTTCATTTGCATAGTTGTAGTTATGGTATAATACTGTTCTTTCACCTCTGCCTTCTTTCTTTCTCATCACTTCTCTGAGTTATGTGTATTTGTCATTTTTACACTATAGTAATATTTCATTATATTCATATAACATAATTTGTCTCTCCCTAATTTGTCATTTTGTCCATTCATTGTGCATATTTTTGTTCCCAGATATAGTGCTGCTATGAATAGTTTTGTACATATAACCTTAATTTACTCTTGACTTCTTGAAGAGATAAAAGCACTAGGCCATAAGGACACTCAAGATAACATTATGATCTATCCTGTACAGTGTTGATAACAGATGATATGACCTCTGAGTAAAAGGCTAGCCAGGACACACATGCCCGCCTTAAAGGAAAACTTTCCATCAATACAATTCTGTGCTCCAAGCTTGATTAGACCTTTCACAATTTTCATGTCTGTTTGGGTTTGTCCTGATGCTTCAATCACAGCCCAATAGTTACTCCTTTGTACTAAATCTAGAGTATTTCATTTGGCCTTCAAACCATAACTTTTGCTATTTTCACTACTAGGACAACTTTCTTTTTTGTCCTGTTCTCTTTTATTTTAACTTATACCTACCTCCATTTCCTCAATTGTAAAATGAGGAAAACAATATTTTTGTAGGGATCAAGTGATATGATATTTGTGAAGAGTTTATCACAGTGCCTACTACATAGTAGGTGTTTAATAAATGCTTATTCCCTTCACTTCCCCATTAAAAGCAAAATTTGAGAATTTCACACACATAACAATATTATTTTCTTTTTTATTATGAACATAATCATCACAAATATTCCAGTATATAAAGAAAAAAAGAAATTATTGAATATGAAATAGTGAACTTCTGTTGCATGTAGTTTCTTTTTTTTAAAATAGTAGTATTAAAACCAACAAAAACAGTCATCCTCTTTCAAAAGATGGTGTTTTTTTTTGCTTTCTTTTGCTTTTTTCATTTTCTTGACCTTTCTTCCTTTCTTCTTTTTTCTTTCCTTCCTTCTTTCCTTCCTTCCTCCTCTCCCTTTCTTCTTCTTTTCCTTCTTTCCACCCTTCCTCCCTTATTTCCTTTCTTCTTTCTCTCTTTTTTCCATTCCTCCCTCCCTTTCTGCTTTCTTTCCTTCCATCCTTCCTTCCTTTGTATCAATTATTTCCCATTAACTCAATACACTTTCCCCTACCCTTCCCTGATGGCTATGTATGAAAATATGTGCCTTATTTTGAACTTCTAGTCCATTCCCTCTTTGCCAAGACGTGGATAATATTCTTCATCAACAGTCTTCTAAAGTAAGATTGGTCATTTCCTTCTTCAGAGTTCCCAAGTCTTTCAAGGGTATTTTCCTGTGCATTATTGTGATCATTGTGTATTATTGGGGGGTTCTAGTCACTTAAGTATATACTCATAAAAGTTTTCCCAAGTTTCTCTGAATTCTTCGTATTTGTAATTTCTTAGAGTGAATTAATAATCCATTACATTCATATAACATCATTTGTTCAGCCATTCCTCAATTGATATAGCAAAAAGTGCTGCTATAAATATCTTGGTACGTACGAATTTTTCTTCTTTGAGCCACGTGTTTCACAATGACATCATTAGGTTAAAAGTAAGAATAGTTTAGTGCATGTATAAATACACAAACACACACATAAAATAATATAATACACATATACACAATATACAAGAAGCAATCCAGACACTGCCCAAAGTATATTTCCTAATAGGAAAAGTTATCCCATAAAGGGAATGTAATTTCACAAGAATACAAAGTTAGAGAAGTGTTGGAACCAAAAATGGTTAGTCCTTTAAATACTCAAGACAGTTTATCAGATAGTTCTCTATCCTATCTCTAAGGAACAATTATGCATAACTAGGGCTTTCTCTGAGAAGTCACATGATAAAAACTGGAGCCAGAACTCATTCATGTCTTGTTTAACATAATTACTCTATAAAGGATACTAATTTTGTAACCTACATGTTATTTTTATTAAAAATATAACTATATGTATATGTGTGTATGTATATATATATATTTCTTGTTGTAAATTGCCTCTGTTAATTTTTATTTTAATAATTTGATTTTACCTATGACTTTTTTAAAGTAGGGTTAGCTAAAGATTTATAAGTGTTATTATGCTCTTCAAAGATTTTTTTTGGTTTTAGTTTTTAAATAATTTTATACATAGTTCTTGCTTTTTCATTTTATTTTTTTCTTATCTTTTTCAGTATTTTATTTTTCTTTATTTGGAGTGTATAAATATGTTGTTTTTCCTAGTGTTTCTCAATTACATTCTCAGTTCATTAGTCTTCTCTTTTTCTCTTTTGTCAATATATATTTTAGAGATATGGACTTATGGATTATGGAATTATGGAATATTATTGTTATTCTCTTTTACGTATAGATACTAATGCAAAGTTTTTAAAAATGACCTTCAATGCATGACTGAGGCTCAATGAAATGGAACACAAGACTGAAATAACATTTAGGAAGGGTATATCTTATTCAAAATTAACAGGATTCTAAATGAAAAAAGGTGAAATAGAAAAATACCTAGTCATGCAAAAAAAAATCAGGAATCAGAGGTGAGGGGCATTGTAGAAATAATTAAGATCAATGTAAGCAGAAACTGAAGTAATATTGTCATTCCATTGTTGTTGTCAGAATACCTAGACAGAAAGATGAATAGGATGAGGCATTTAAAAAAATAAAGCAGATCACAAACCTAGTAGAACACTGCTACTATATGGATCAATGCTATAACTCTTGCTCTGCTAGAAGAAAAGCTAATATCTTTGGTGTTTGAATAATTTAATCTGTCAGAGGTAGAAGAAACAAGAGAGAAACTGTGATTCTAGACCTGATTCTCTGCCACAAGAAGGACCTGGTTGCTGAAACATAAATAATAAGTGGCCTTAAGAAGAGGTGACCATTCCATCTTCGAATTGTGAGAGAGAAGATGAGAAAAGCCAAGAACCAAGATTTGGGGAAAGAGAATGTAAAAGGGTTGAGAGAACATCTAGGATCCCAGGGGCCAAAATTCTTTGGATGTAATGTTCCCAGAAAGAATGAGATATTCTGAATGATAAACTCAAAAGGCACAAAAGAAACAATTCCAACTAGCTGGGGAAAAAAAGTATTTATGGATGTACTTTAATCAGCTTAGATTTAAAACAGAAGAGTCCAGAAGATTGAATAAGAAAATCATAAATTTGAGCTGAAGGAAAGGACACTGGAGATTAGCTTTTCTAAAATCCACATTTTACAGATAAGGAACATGAAGCACAGAAAGGTTAAGCATCCTGTCCAAAGTCATGGAGGTAGGGTTAGAGCTAGAATTTTATTGCAGATCCTATACCTCTATATCTAACCCACTTTTAAGTGTACTGTGTTATCAGATTTAAGATTTCAAGGAAGAGTAATAAAGTGCTGTCATAAAGGTGGCTAATGAGACAGAGATTACAAACAAAAGGATGGTGTAGTCTATGAGAATAGTGTCAGGAGTACAAAGCTCAGGATGAGCTCAAGATGCTAATGAATAACGAGGCCATCAAAAGGTTTTTTGTTTTTATTGGGGTTTTTTTAGGTTTATTGGGGAACAGAAGAGGATCAAAAAAGGATAGGGATGTTGAAAAGAATGGATAAGATAACAATAACGAATGATGGAAAGAAGGCAGAACTATTCAACTTATTTTATCTTTTCAGACAAGGAGAATAATCTTCATAATTGTAAAGACCAGACAAAAATGGCTAATTGCATGGAATTGGGAATGTGTAGACAGAAAATGAGTACTTAACCACCCTGGAGGAGTTAAGGACACCATGTCCAGAAAAATTATAATCTGGGGTGCTGAAAAACTGGCAGATGTGATTTCTGAGTCAGTGATTTTTGAAAGACTGGAGACTAGAGGTTCTTCAGTATTGAATGAGGGCTAAAGTCCTCATTTTCATAGAATGGAAGAGAGTAAAGTCAGCAAAATATAGATTCTTGCACTTGATTTATATTTTTGGCACAACTTTGAAAAATTTTTATAAAGGCATGATTACTGGTTAATAATTAATGAATAGGAAGCAATAATCCAAAAGATCCTTTTTACCTTATCTTCTCATTTGACAAACTACCTTTTATTATATTTTATTTTATTTCTTTGCTTATCTTTCCAAACTACCTTGAACTATTTATCTGTGTTTTTTCACTGGCTCCAATAAAATATAATCCACTAGAGGGCAGGGACTATTTCATCTTTTTTTTTTATGCCTGGGAACTAGCACATACTGACATAGATGTGTATATACTGTGACCTATGTATACTGATGCCATATCTGGGGATACAAAGATATTAAGCACAGTATACATAATTAATGTTTATTAAATAGAATTAAAAAGTCTTCAGGAACCCTTTGATTTTCTGGATTTGTTTCACTTACTGAGTCACTAATTTGTCAGTTGAGGGCAGCAAGGTGGCTCAGTGGATAGAGCACCAGCCCGAAGTCAGGAGTTCAAATCCAACCTCAGACCGAACACTTGACACTTACTAGCTGTGTGACCCTAGGCAAGTCACTTAATCCCAAATGCCTTAAAAACAAACAAACAAAAAAACAAAAACTAATTTGTCAATTAAGTATCTTGTCATTGTTGTTCATCCTTAGTTCTTGAAAAAGGCCAATGGCATCACAGGGTTATATCTTGAGTTGGGAGTGAATTGGATTGAAATGAGGTAGAGGTAGACAAGGTTGTCAGCCTCACTCTGACCTCCAGAATCATCTGGATTTTGGCAAGACAAAAAATAAGATGACTGGCAATGGGATGACAGGGGTGGGGAGCTTGTGGCCTTGAGACCACATGTGTTCTTCTAAGTCTTAATGTGTGGCCTTTGAACTGAGTCCACATTTTGCAGAACAAATCCTTTTCGTAAGGGGATTTGTTCTGTGAAGTTTGGATTCAGTCAAAGGGCCACACTTGAGGACCTAGAGGGCCACATGTGACCTCGAGGCCACAGGTTTCCTACCCCTGGTTTGAGATATCTTGTCAGGAAGAGCTGAGTTCAAGTCCTGCCTCAGAACTATCTTTGTTCTGCTGAAAAATCAGTTAGCCTATTTTAGACTCAGTTTCTTTAACTATGGAATGAAGACAATGATAGCATAGGGTAAAATGAGTTAACATATTAAAAGAGATTTTTAAGAAGAACCTTAATGCTATATAAATATTATTATTATTATTCCTTACCTTCATAGCTAATTTTACAAGCCACTCAGTGGCAAATTTCTTAACTCAGTTATCATTTCCATACAAATGAATCTTAAATATTTAAACTAGCCCCTGTCTCTCTCCCGAGCTCCATTCTCATGTCTCCAACTACCTGGTGAATATCTCCACCTGGATGACTCAAAAGTATATCAAATTTACTATGTTCAAAAACAGAACTTAATATCTTTTCTTCTACCCTTCCTCCTTCTACCCTTCCTCTATTTCTGTGAAGTGTCCCATCACTAGGAGTGAGAAGA
This sequence comes from Vombatus ursinus, assembly GCF_900497805.2. Taxonomy (NCBI): domain Eukaryota; kingdom Metazoa; phylum Chordata; class Mammalia; order Diprotodontia; family Vombatidae; genus Vombatus; species Vombatus ursinus. Next base: position 43,511,698 of record NW_020954569.1, on the reverse strand, counting down.
GTTCATAACCTAGGATTCATCTTTCATACTTCCCTCTCATTTATCCCCATCAGTTGTCAAGTTCTACAGATGCTGCCTCCACAACATCTGTTATATTTGTCTTATCTATTCCCCTTTTCTTCACTCCCATAAGTCTTCATCTTGTCCCTGCACTATTTTAATAGTCTCCTCGTGGACCTCTCTCCATCTAATTTCTCTGCTTTTTGACCCATCCCTCATATGTTGGACCAATTGGTCTTCCCAAAGCACCTAAAGGTCTGACCACATCACTTTCCTACTCAAGGACCTTCAGGAGCTCCCCACTAGATCTAGGGTAAAGTATAAGCTCCTCAATTTGGCATTTAGAGCCATGAGGTTTACCTTCCCAATTACATAATATTCTCTTCTATGAAATCTATATTTAAAACAAACTGGCCTCTTTGCTGTTTCCCATAAGTGACATGGAGGCTCTTACTAGAGGACAGGGCCATGGGCTCCATAGCCTTTAGAATTTTATCCTGTTAATGACAGATACCAGATAGTTGGTATCATATAATTAAAAGGGGTGGGCATCCTAGAGGAAGTAATCCAACATGTTGGGTTAATACCCATGCAAGATTTAAGATAAGACATGGACAAGAACCACAGAGGGTGAGGATTCATAGATGGGTTATTTACTGCACTATTGGATAAAGTGCTTCCACTATGTTGATGTCATGAACACATTGAAATATTGGATTAGCATAGTTTGATCCCCATAAGTAAGCTTCTGTTCTAGACACTGTATAGAATATAAAATATAACACCCCTTAATATAATTAGACACAGCCTGGGGTATTGTGAACCCCAAACTACAAAGCATTACCCCTAAGGGAAAATATAGAAGTTGGATTGGAGGGCAAGGGGAGGAGATACAAAGCATATTGAAATGAATTAACATTTCTCTTACTGATCACTCAAGTTGTATGTGAAAAGAAAAAGGTGCTTCTCTTCCTTCTCCAACCCCACTACTCATCACAGTGGGCTCTGCTATGCTATCGCACACCTCTCAAGCCAGAAATCTCAGTAATCTTTGATCCTTTATCATCCTTGACTACAAACATTCAGTGTGTTGCTAAACCCTGCTGTTTCCCTTACCATTTCCTCACAAATTTTCACCTTTTCCTTCCATCACATAAACCTGCCTTATTTCAGATACAGATTGTTATCCTAAACTGACCTAACTCTCTTTTTCCTTCAATTCTCTACCTTTAATATAATTTGATTATTTGTTAGATCAATCAGTTAAGAGATGTTGGCGCTTAAAAAAAAAAGTTGGTTGATTGACTGGATAAGCAAAATAAAGGAAAACAATTTGTGGAACACCACAATCTCCGAAGAATCAAAATCCCAGGTGTATATTGGAAATCAATAGATTGCACTATATGATCAACACTATTTTATGTCTAGGAAATGTCATAAAAATATCTCTAACATATTAAGGGGTGTTATAATAAAATTGTCCAAAAAGAGAAGTCTAATTCACTTTCATTTAAAACACAAAATATGTGTACACACACACAGAGATGCACACACACCTCAGAGAATTATAATAACCCTGCCCTTGGGATTCATGCCATGTATTGACTTATAAATGAAACTATTTTAGATGGGGGGGGGGATTCTTAGCGATTCAGTTACTGGGATGGTATCTAAGATGTTCTTACCTGATATGAAATTGCAGTCTATAGTACATAGTGTTGTTTCAAGGTTCAGTTTATATACCATAAAGTGTTTTCTGGGGGATGTGGAGGGAAGTGTTTCTAAAATCAACAAATATAAGCTGCTGTAACTTAAGAAAGTCTGGGAATCAGCATTCTAAAGTTTAATTAGGCATTTTAATTTGATTGGAGAATGGCACAGGAGAGACAATAAGGAGGATGTAGACTTGCATAAAGCCTTTTCCTAACTGTGAAGTTTATTTTTAATATACTAAAAATAAGACAATCAAAAAAACAAATAAGCAGTATGAGTATCATGCTTTACCAAGAAATTCAGTGTTGTGTAGTGGAAAACGCATTTTGTGTTAAAGGGACTGTGGGAAGAGAAGCACATCAATGCATCATTAGTGTAACTATGAATTGGTTCAGCTATCCTACAAAACTAATTTGGAATCAAGTAATAAAAATGACCAATTTGTGCATGCTGCTCTTGATGCTCCCAACATTTCCTCCATAGCCTTTACAACCCCCTTGCCCTGACAGAAGGAATTCTGCCCTAGGGCCTCATAGTATGACTGGTTACTGCCTTGTCATCGTCTCACCAGACCTTTTTCAGGAAAGCCTCAGTCACCATGTTTCACTGCACTCCCTACTTTCTAGCCATCCCCTCCACAGCCTTGGCAGTCACCTTGCTGCCTTTCCAGTTACATTTTAGCGCACACACACACACACACACGCACCTCTTGTAAATGAAGGAAGCAGCAAAGATAATAATAAACAAGATGACTACAGTGTTGTAAAGAAAAACAACATGAAATGGTAGGTACCCTTGGATTAAAGGCATGTTTAACAATATCGGTTCGAGATGACAAATGATCAGACATACTTCTTTCCTTTTGCTGGAGAGGTGGGGAACTGCCTTGGCATATGCAATGTGGTCACTATGTCATTTGTTTTTGCTGAGTTGTTTCTCTTTGAAAAGAAGGTGAGTTTACATTAGGGGGAGAGAGGTTTGGGAATATCAGGGATTGTCTGTGGTATGAAAAATAAAAGACATCAACAATATATACATATAAGTAATATTTAATAAAGGAAAAGTTCTGTGGAACAAGTATCAGAAGACCTTATTGGGAGTTCTAACTCCAACACTCTGTGTGTGTGTGTGTGTTTGTGTGTGTGTGTGAGACTGAGGCAACTTGTTTAATGACCTGAGTCTTGCTTTATCACTGCGTGAAATAAGGAAATACTAATCCTAATGCTGTCTAATTCACAGTGCTGCAAGAATCAAATAGAAAATGAAGGTGTTTTGGCAACATTTTTTTTAATTAAGTGCTTACATTTTTATTCTAAGCAGATAATTCATTTAGATCTAGACTTGTATAAACACACTGATGGGAATGAAAGCCTTGAACTCTTCTTTTTTTACTAATCATAAGAACAAAAAGTATTATATGGATGTTTGGGATCATAGTTGCACAGATTATTTAATGAGCTACATTAAAAAATAAATCACTGGTTCCTGGATTTGTTCAACAGTTTTGCTCTTTTCAAAGTGCATTCCTTTAGATTATCTCCTTTGGTCTAGTACTCTCATTTAACAGATGAGGAAACTGAGGTAGAGAAAGGTTAGATGAATTGCTTAAAGTTGCTGATTAGTGACAGAAACTGGACTGGATCTCAAGTCTTTAACCTTCAAGTTCATTGCAATCTCCACTCTACACCGCATAATTATTGAGATACATAGTTCTTCATATGTTGTTTCAGGCCTTAATGAGTCTTCAGGTAACGTGTGTAACCACAGTGAGTTATATAGCATGAAGGTCATTCCTATCATGGAAACCTATACTGATAAAATGCAACCAAAAGAAGACTCATGTTTGCCTAATATTTGTACTTTAGTACTAACAAAAGACAAAGCCAAATAAATGCTGATTACATCTTTCCAGCTTTTTTACAAATGCAAATTTGGAGGGTGCAAGAAAAATTTCCCTGGTATTATTCTGTTTGCTATCAAAATAATATACAAAAACAATTGGATTCCCTTGTGCTCATTCTTCTTTGTAAGAAGAGTCTCTCACAGTGCTCTGTTTCTCTGAATTAAGCAAAACAACCAGGGGGACTAAGGGAGTCCCTTTCTTGAGCAGATATCACCATTTCTTTGCTCTGTGTCTTTCAGGGAAAAGTGGGTGCAGTACCCCATGGCTGAGTGGGGTTGGTGGCCTATCAGTAACCAAAGAACTCTTTATTCAGGCCAGATGCTTACAGCATATCGAAAGGTTCTTTGATTAATTGAGGTGAACCACCCTGTATACCAGGGTCAAGGCGGACAAGCTTTCATTATTTTCTTCATTTACATCAATTAGAATTATTGAAAGCCTGGGGCTACTCCTGACTTCTGAAAACATGATCTACTCCTAGGTGATGTATAAACACAGAGCAGTGAAAGGACTATAGCATATTTCATTAACAAATAAACTTTTATTTCTTCCATCAGCTATAACAAGATTTGTATTGTGGTGGGTTGCTTAATCAACCTTTTACATAAATCAACCAAGATGGTCAGGTGGAATACTTATTTAGCACTTGGATGCCACAAGCAATCAACGGAGAAGGGTATTTCATTCTTTCATAGATTGAGAGGACAAACAAACAAGTATGGAGTCAGATCTGAGAATCTATCATTTAGTAGCTATGTGACCTTGGGCACGTTTTTGAATCTCAGTTTCTTTATCTGTAAAATGAGCTGATTGGGCCAGATGATCTCAAAAGTACCTTCCACTTCTAACATGCTGTGAGTCTGAGTAAGCATAACCCCTTCTCAATAGTTTTTAGAAGGATCTCAGTTTTGTGATTCAGAACATTTTCCTGGAATGCAAGGAGGAAGTGGATGTGATAGTTGAATCAACTAAGTTTAAGAGGATGTGCAAATATGATATTATGCCAGTTGTGAGAAGAAAGAAGTCAAAATTGAACATAAGTGACTGAAAGATGAGAGGGCAGATTTTTAACATTTACAATAGAGAATGCAAGCAAGTGGAAAGCATTAAAAGTTGAATAATTATACTGTTAGCGCCTTTTTTATAAGAATCATATCAATAACATTTTAACAATATGATACCAAATCATCTATTTAATTTTGGTTTATCATAAAGAATAGGACCTATATGAGTGTATTTGCTAAATCTTTAGAGATAGTTATGACTCTTCTCTTTTTAATGGGATTACTATGGGACATTGACCTAGAGTTTTAACTTTATAGAACAAGATCAATTAGGGGACATTGGAAAGAACATTGGCCAGGAATTTAGGACTCATGTTTTAGTCTCATCTCTCCCAACAATTATCAGTATAACCTTGGGCAAATCAATTAACTTTACTGAATCTTAGTTCAGGTAAAGCAATACACCCCAATGCAATACATAAAATAAGGGCAACCATACCTGATTTACCTACCTCAAGTATTTGTGAGGCTTAAGGCAGATAATGTACTTTGTAAACTATAAAGCACTGGAGAAATGTCAGCTCTTACTATTATCATTGGTCATATTTGTGGTCTTGTTTTTTCATTGCCCAACAAGGGACCAGTATATTCTTTCTAGAGCCTTATATCAGATGCACTATATTCTGAGCCAACCAGCCTTAGGCAACATTGGTAACATAGGTAAAGACTACCTTTGGAGATTCCATCTCCTGTCAGTGTTTTCTTCTCCCCTGCAGTAGTCCTTCAGTCCTTCTTTTTTTTTTTGCGAGGCAGTTGGGTCTAAATGACTTGACCAGAGTCACACAGCTAGTGAGTGTTACGTATCTGAGGCCAAATTTGAACTCAGGTCCTCCTGACTTCAGGGCTTGTGCTCTATCCACTGTGCCACCTAACTGCTCTCAATCCTTCCTTTCTTTAAGGTTCTCTAGGTCCTTCTGTCTGACAGAGGAAATATAAGTTCGTAAAATAATTCACATAACTGTATCAGTAAATATTATAGTTATCGATATCAATTAGTTATCAAATGATAACTCATCTTGACTGCAGTCCCAGCACTCTATTCACTATGCCACCTAGCTGCCCAGCAAGCTCTATATAAATATTGTTGTTGTTGTTGTTGTTATATTATTAATCTACACTGAGCAAACCATAGATCCAGTCCAACTTTTCAAAAGGATAATTGATCTCTTTATCCACAGGGAGAGAATGATGTTCATCCTTTTGAAAATGTTGGACTGGATCTATGGTTTGCTGATACATTGATATCAATAGGTGGCACAGTGAATAGAGTAGAACCTGCAGTCAAGATGAGTCATCTTGAGTTCAAATCTGGCCACAAACACTTACTAGTTGTGTGACCCTGGGCAAGTCATTTAACCCTGTTTGCCTTAGTTCCTCATCTGTAAAATGAGTTGTAGAAGGAAATCACAAACCTCTCCAGTACTTTTGCCAAGAAAACCCTAAATAGGATCACAAAGAGTCAGATACAATGAAAAAATGACTCAACAATAAGAGCTTACTTTGTTCCAGATACTATATTGAGTACTTAACAAATAATATCTCATTATGTTCTCACCTTTGGAAGGTAGTTGTTATTATTGTTTTTCTTGTTCCCATTGTGTAGTTGAGGAAATGGAAGCAAACAGCTATTAAGTGACCTACCCAGGGTCACACATGTAGTATATGTATGAGGTCAGATTTGAAGTCAGGTCTTCCTAATAAGGAACTTCCCCTACCAATGCATATCTCTTCCACTTTCTTTGCAACTTACAGTCTCAGAGTTGCTGAAATCCCTGAAACTTTGAGCCACTTACCCAAGGTCACACTGCCAGTATGTAGCAGAGGCAAGACTTCAAGCCCAGTCTTCCTAACTCTGTGTGGGATCTCTCCTATGCCATAATGCCATTCAATTGTTTAACAGAACAAGGGAACATAAGAGGTTAGAAACAGAAGAGTAGTAGTTTTTTTTTTTATTAACATTCTAGTTGCTCCTCAAATCATAGCATTTTGCCGTTATCTACTCCTCTTTTATCACCATAGAGTCGAGGTATTTTGATTTGTGAATCTAATTATGGTATTGATGACATATGACATTAGCATCCCTTTCTTTCTATCTTAGTTGCAAGTCAATTATGGTTCCTGCTGCTGGGCATACATTAACCTATGAATCTTCCTGCAGTGAGGATTTATTTTTTCCTACTGAGAAATAGAAAATCATGATAGGGTTTACACATATAACTGTTGTTTACATCAGTATTTCAATGATCAGATTTTATCACTGTGGATCATATCCATTGTGAATAATCACTCTAAGAAAAGAAAACAAATGGGTGAAGAAGGTCAATTACTCAGCACCATATAGAGCTTGCCCAATAGTATGTCCATTTAGAGCAAACAACATATCTGAGCTGGACTCAGAGCTGAAAGGGACAAATGTGGGTTAGTTTACTTTTGAGAAATTGCAAAACACTCCTGGTACAGCTAAGTGGCAAAGTGGATAGAGTGCCAGGCCTGAAGTCAGAAAAATCCATCTTCCTGAGTTCAAATTTGACCTCAGACAATTACTAGCTGTGACCTTAGGCAGGTAGCTTAAGGCTGTTTGCCTCAGTTCTTCATCTATAACATGAGCTAGAGAGGGAGATGGCAAACTACTCCAGTATCTTTGCTAAGAAAACACTAAGAAGACACTTCCTCAGCAGAACCAAAGATTAGCATTACACAGAGAGTAATAGAAAGGTTTTGGTGGGTGTAAACAAGCTATAACATATAATCAATAAGGTACACTGGAGAGGAGATGATAACAAGGCATTATATGACAGAAACAGAAGATGGACCAGTCATGTGACAAAAACAAGGGATGCTTGGTGGATGGCTAGAGTCCTCCACTTGTACCCTCTCACTGATGAAAGAAAGCAATGAAAGGTTCTAGCTCATTGGGTAATTTCACTGTGGTGTAACTTGGGGAGGAGGCAAATAAAAGTTGCACAAAATGGACAGATGTGGATACATTGCAAGCTGTATTGTTGGAAGAAACTCAACAAATAAGATCACAGATCCATTTGAGTATTTGTAGTATTGAGAGGATATTCCCTCCATTGACATATACATCTACTCCTCTTTGCTATACTATATAGTTAAGTCAGCAGCATTTATTAAGTGGTTACTTAGCACCATGCTAAGGCTCTGACTTCAGGTCCACTTAAACTATCATAAATATATATATATATATATATATATATATACATATATATATATATACATATATATATACATACACATATATATGCACATATATACATATTTTATATATACTAAAAATACATACATGCATATACATATATACATACATATGTCAACTTTCAAAAGTTATCTTCATCCTTAGATAATAAAAATATGGACACACAATTTGTCCCTGGGCTCATACTCAAGGCCTTTTCAACTTTCCAGGGCTTGGCATAATTTGTGTTCTGCTGGCATAACCTTTTAGAATACAAGCTCACTTCCTTGTCAAGATGAGACATTAGAGTGGGACTTTAACCATTTTGTGATTTTTTAGTTGTAGTGGAATTCTATGATTTTAGTGGAGAACACAGTTGTTATAAGAACTATGTTCTTAAACAATGAGATAATCACATATATTCTACAATCAAACATATAGATAAACTATTTGAATAAAAAAAAATTTGAATTTAACTGACTACAATTTAGTTCCTAAGTATTTATTTTTCAAATAGTGGGTAGTGTCAGCAACCCGAACTTTGCCCTGTGCTAATATTACAATGACTGTCGTAATTTTGGTCTCTCTCTCTATCTGATCAGATATGTTAGGCATTGACAGTAAGTTTGAACATATGTTTCTTCTGTAGATTTTGACAGAGTGCTGTTATTTCCTGTATAATAACAGTTCAATTTCCTGTTCACCATTTTAGTTTCTCATACAGTGATCACAAGATAAAATCTCCTGGACAGACTGAGTATGGTTTGAACCTCAAAAGATGTCTGATTAATGAAGTGATTAAATCCATTCTTTCTACCCCAAACATAATGCTGAAATGATCACTCATCCCTCTGTTCATAAAGCCCAGATTATGTGGCTAGGTTTGAAATGCAGAAATCCAATTAAAAATTTTCCAATATTGTTAACAAGTTGTTGTTAAGCAAGATAAGTGTTACTGAGCATGAATATAGGAGCTGAATTTGTCTTTGGCCATTGAATGATTCATAATATTTGTAGATAACTTTATATTCTGGAAAATACCCTTCAAATAGATAGGACCCCACCAATTAAAGAGGAATGCTCAAAATATTGACTAGAAAGGGGTTGTACTCTAAGAGGAGGTTTTTGTTCTTTATGACCATTTAACATGCCTGAGCTTAATTTTTGAAGGGCACAAATCAACCTTCCATTTACCCTAGAGTGTTCTTCACTTCTCCTAAGCTGCCAAATTTTCTGAATAATAGGGAGACAAGAATTATCAGATGTACATTGGCCCAGCTTCCATGATCAAGATTAACCAAAGATTTCTGTGCATTTTCAAAGAATGAAATTGCCTTGGTGTCTCTCTTAAAATGCCTATTTTTAAGACAACCTAATAGCCACATTATTAGTGCATAGAAAGGTAACAGGTCTTCTTACTCCTCTCCCTTTGAAACAGTTGGGGATCGATCCTGGAAACCCATTTCATCCTATGTGAAGACTGGATGAAAGAAAGAAATGCTTTCCCTACAAAGGGGAGACACAAGGGATAAAGGATGGTTGTTATCAAGTATTTAAAAGGTCAACACAACAAAAAGAGATGAAGATTATTCTGCTTGGCTTTAGAGGACAAAAATAAAACCAATCAGTGGATCTGTAAAAATATAAATTTAGGCTTTATGTGAAGAGTAAATACAACAATTGAAAATTAAGCAGGCTGTCTTAGGACATAGTGGGTTCTCCATTGGAGATAAGCAAGTAGTGACTTACAAAGATGGACATATATTGTATGTATTGTAATGTATATTCTATTTCAGATATGACTTGGACTAGGTGTCCACTATGGCCTCATCCAACTCCGGAAATTGGTGATTAACTTGTGTAGACTGTGAGGACATAGATACTATTGATCCTGCATTCTTGATGTATGGATTCCTCTCTATAATCAGCAAAGTTCTGACTATTTCTGTTTTATATTCTTATTTTACATTATCTGTATGATTTTCATTAGTCCAAGAACTTCCGGAATACTTGGAATATAGACATGAATTTTAGAAAGATAATAACCATTTCTCGATTGCCTGTGCAACAGCGACTCTGCCCATGTTCAGAGGACCTCAGATGATGGCTACCCATTCAGGAAGGCTTAACCATCTGCTCTCAGAAGAAGAATGATGATGATACGGCATAGAAGTCCTCTAGAGAGACTGGGGAACATGAATAAGCATTTTGTAATTTGCTGTACTCTGTTAACCATATAGGTTAGGAAATTTTTATTTTATTTTATTTTTTTTTTTTTTTTGGTTTGGCTGAATTTGAGGTATCTAGAAAACAAAACAAAACAAAAATAAAAACGAAAACAAAAAACCTCCAGTTAAACAAGGCCCAGTCATTTTAGTCTTTTTCATTTTGTGTTCTGGTGGTTTGACTCTTCTATTGATGGTGTCAGACACAATGTTGAAAGGGGAGAGGCTTAGGTGTCTTCTCTCCACAGAGACCATGAGACCCTAAAAAATGGGCATCAGTCCTTAGCTCTGCATTTGTTCTTTTCTGTTTTAGGTGAAAGCCTCTAATCTACAAGTTTAGAAATATCAGGAGAATGAATGTGAGATTTCTGTCATCTGAGTTTTGCAGCCAGTTCAGCTTTGGTTCTCTGAAAATCAAGAAGAAACCTTTCTGAGTGACCTTTGGGAACAAATTAAACTGTATCTGAGGGGGGTACTCATCCAGTCATCCCCTATCTGGGTATGAACTTGGTAGGATCAGTATTATGTAGGGATAGAACCAAGTTTGAGACCAAACTGGTGCAGGGGAAAGTGAATCCTCAAGGAGTTGAGGAACATGTTTATGATTTTGTTTTGCCATATCTTCAAAGCAAATATCTTTTTGTAAAAACTAATTGATGTTAAATTGTTAGATGGAATTAGAATCTAATCACCAGCCCTTATCAGGGAAGAGAACAAAGCTAGTGGGGGCTCAAGTCAACGACAGGAGAAGAGAAACACCTTCTACTCCTCCTAACATCCTAAAACCCAGAGGGGGAGCTATGTATTAACCTGACTCTAGGATACTGGGCCAGGGTAGACTTGCTACTCTTATGCTAAATTGGAGGCTGCAGAATACCCAACAAAGTGGACAAACTACCAGAGGATCTTGTTAGCAAGTACAGGCACCCCTGAACCCCAGAGACAACAAAGTAGAATAGTAATAGAGGCAAGCCATTTGGAGCCAGACTCCAGGTAGAATCGGAGGTTGGGGTGAAAGGAATTCAGATTCTGTCCTCAAGGCTTTAGATGGGATGATGTTGGAATTTTCAAATGAAGAATAGAGCAGATGAGGTATGAGGATAGAAGTACAAAGAATGAAACAATCCCTCCTTGTAGGGAAGTTACATTATAAGGGGGAAATATTGAATGTATTTATATGTCTGAAGCCAGATTTGAACTGAACAGATTTGAGGAACAATCCCTATTTTCTCAATAAAGGAGGAGGTTAGGCCTTTTGTTGAGAGAGAGGAGGGGATTTTATGCTTTAGGGAATTTGAAGTGGGGCTGCCTCCAGCGGTCCTGATTTATATCTTGCCACTAGACCCAGAAGGCTGCAGAGCAGAAAGTGAGGCTGGTGACTTTGCACAGCCCTCACTCACTTAAATCCAATTCACTTGCAAGTCATGGCATCACCTTCCTGATGCCATGGTCCTCTTCGAGAACAAAGGACAAACAATGACAGATCTGAAGGGAAGTGGGCAAAGTAGTCAGGAATGTCTGCTTAGGGAATGGTTATGTTGAAAGTAGGCAGTTACCAAACTATTGGAGTCTAATGCAGAAGTCTGCCCCCAGGGTGCAAAGGTCATCCATATTAGCATCTCTAGGTATAGATAATCAAGTGTTAATGGCACTTAAACATTTGTAAAGTGTTGTGATCACTGCATTGCCTTAGATAGAGTGCACTTATAAATATGTGTCCTTATTTCATATTCCAGACGAAGGGAGGCAGCTTTAGAAATACACCTGCTATTATAGAAATAAACTCTGGGATGGGTCAGGGGACATCCTAAACACCAGCAAATATGGTGTATAGCCTTCGAAGCAAATTAGAATAATCTCATTCCATTCAAAGAAACTACCCTGATCTGAAACATTCTGTTTCCTGTGCACAGAGATGGTCCCATAAAACCCCATAAGATGGGCTTTTCTTTCAGCCCAGTGCCTCTCAGGAGATCCCTTTCTTCATCTTATTACACTGTAAGTAACAGAAAATGACATCATTGTAGAACAAAGATTATGAGATTCCCTGATAAAACTGCTGCCACCAAGGACCAGAAACCTCTTTGAGTAGAGCTGTAGCTTGCATTTTCTGTCCTGAGTACACAAAGAAAGAATTGCCAGAAACTCAAAGCATCAACCTAAGGCAACTTTGAGGTGAGAACTTGACTAATATCATTTGGTCCTCCCACAATTTGTTCCCTCTTCAATTTCCAAACAGCTCTGTGGCCAATGATAATCACTGCTTTCTATCTCCCTGTCAGAAACTTCCTCATGTAACTCCATTAGGGAATCAACTTCTGGTTTGTTTATTCCTAGTCCCCTTTTCCACTAGACACTTGACTTTTCATATTCCTCCCTACCCTATTGTTCTGTCAGTTAGGTCTGCAGCAGGGCAGCTGCTTTCAAGGACATGTTAGGTTACAGTTTGAGGACTAGAATCTAACTTTCTGAAAAGCATGAGTTGTTCCTTTTTGTCTTTGCAAAAGGCATGTTATGCCTATGTCTAAAAGCAGAAGGACCCATTTACCTCAGGTTTGTAATTCATTTTCCATTAAAATATTTAAATTTGCATAACCTAAATATATATATATATATATATACCCACACACCCATATACATACATACATACAAATATTAACATAAACACATATACATGTATTAATATATATGTGTATGTGTAGATAGATAGATACATAGATGGCTAATAAAAAAAAAGTTTCTCAGAAGTATCCAATTCCCTTCAGTATTTAATAGTTGATATAGTTTCAGGTGTTAGACCTGAATTCAAAATCCCTCTCAGATACCTAAAGGTTCACTTAATGTTTCAAAAATTTTGTTTCCTCATATATAAAATGAAGATAAAAATAGCACCTACCCCAGAGGGTTGTTGTGAGAATCAATTGAGATAACACATACGAAGCACTTTGCAAACTTCAAACCGTTATATAAATGCCAGCCAATAAGGGTAATAATACTTCTTGTAACATTTTTATTTTCTGGATAACACAGCATTCTTGATCTTTTTTCTCTTATGGCCGTGTTCATCTTAAAAATGGTTGAATCTTAACAGACTCTCTAATTGAGGCATTTACATTACATTACATTAGAGGGAGTCTGAGATGATGGTATATAACATTTGGATGGAACAAGGTGAATAGAATTGTGGAAATAAACCATGTTCCATCCTCTTTACACACTGTCCACACAGAATCAAATGTGTGGGTCTACAAGATATGGAGTAATATGCATCTGCATGCAAACACATACACATTGACTAATACACAATGAAATAGATACCAAAACATGTGACTCTACTAAAGTTTCATGTAACAGTCATGTAGCTTCTAATTTTTCTTGTTTATTTGGAAACAGAATCTCACAGTTGGAGAGGCCCTCAGAAACCATCTAATGCAACACATATCTGGACAAAAACATTCTCTATAAAATAACCAACAAATAGTCATGTTGTGTTTACTTGATTATATCCAGTGAGGGGAAACTCAGTGTAACCTGATGCAATTCATTCTATTTTTTGATAGCTCTAAGTGTTAGGAAGTGTCTTCCTTACATCAACCTTCAGTGGGATTCCTTGAAACTTCTAACCATTGCTCATAGTTCTGTTCCCTGGTGGAAAAATGGAAGTCTAATACCTCTTCCACATGACATCTGTTCAAGTAATTGAAGACAGTTGTGATGTTTCCCCTTCCCCAAAATATCTTTTCTCCCAGCCAAATTGAGCCAATTCTTTCCAACAACAGTCATGTGGCATGATCCTGAAACAAGAATTTGCCCAGTATCAACTATGTGCAACACATCATGCTAGATGGTGGGCATATGAAGAAATAAGGAAAAATAGCCTGAAAGATTTTATGTTCTTTTTTTTTTTGAAAAGGAGAATGACATCTAAATAAAAACACAAGCAAACCAATAACTGCAATCTAATTTGAGAAAGAAAAAATAACTAATCACTGGTAAGAGGGAAGGTTCAGGTATACTCATATTTGAAAGGTAGCACCTTAGATGAGCCTTGAAAGAGTTAAAGATTCTAAAATATGAAGGTAAAGAAGGGATGTATTTATAGGAGACATTTCTTGTATGAGGCATGAAGAAGGGAGGTTGACTACTGAGGACTTTAGGGAATAGCAAGAAGCCAATTTGACTGGAAGACAGAGTGGTATGAAAGGATGTGATAAGCGTTCAAGATTCTCAATGTCATTCCTAAAATATGGCACCTATGAACTGAATATATGAGACTAGGTCAATATAGGAAAGAATAGGAGAGGTATCGGGTACTATCATCAACTTCTTCTGGGATGCTCTGACCCTCACAATGTATCCTCAGGTTGTATTGGTTTGCTTGGTTGCCTTTTCAAACTGTTGCCTCAGGGCAGCTAGGTGGCACAGTGGATAGAGCACCAGCCCTAAAGTCAAGAGGACCTGAGTTCAATTCCAGCCTTAGACCAAACACTTGGCACTTACTAGCTGTGTGACCCTGGGCAAGTCACTTAACCCCAATTGCCTAAAAAAAAAAAAAGACTGATGACTTGGGGCATCTAGGTGGTGCAGTGGAGAGAGCACTGGCCCTGGAATCAGGAGGACCTAAGTTCAAATCCAGTCTCAGACCTGACACTTCATACTTACTAGCTGTGTGACCCTAGGCAAGTCACTTAACCCCAACTGCCTCACCAAAAACAAAAAAAAACCCAACTCAAACTGTTAGCTCACCTATTAAACTTGAAGTCTGCAAAATCCCATAGATCTTTGTTTCGAACCTCTATAATCTAGCCAAATCATCCTTACCTTGTAATTTTGCAGTTGGTTTACTCTAAGTATAAGATTTTATATTAATTCATATTTTATTCTACATGAACCTGTTGAGATTGTCATCCATATGCCTTCCAGCTTTTATTAAGTAACATACAGGGCAAGCACGGACCTGTTGCTTCCAGAATGTGTATGTCACCTTTGAAAATTTAAGTTAGGTGAAGACTGCTTGTGCATCCACATTGATCTTGTCAGGCAGCCCTCACCCTCACCCTCAACCCTGCCTTTTTCTTCTCATTTTAATTGCTTCTCTTTGTGTCTTCTAAATTTCATTCTTAAGAAAAAAAAATCCTCCCTATCCCTCCTGGGCTAACTAACTAGTAGACCTTTCATCCCTGGAATCCTACTCATCCTTTCTCTGAACCTTTTGAAATCTGATCTTCCCAAACCTAAGATGCATGTCAGGTTATTCTGGCTTTTCTCTCCTCTCAATTACATATTCTAAGATGGTCTAGTCAAATCAATAAGCATTTACTAAACAGTATGTTTCAGGTACCATGCAAAGCACTGACAATTCAGATAAATAAATAAATTGATCAATTGATTAAATGAATGAATGAATGAATTCAGATAAATAAATAAATAAGTCTCCTGTCATCTTTGCCTGTGAAAACTGTTCATTCTTCATGGAGAGAATTAGATTGCACAGGAGGCTTATATATCTAGAAGGGCCCTTAAATCTAATGCAAACCTTTATTTTATAGGCAAAGAAGTTGAAGCCTAGGAAGGTTAAGTGACTTGCCCAGCAAAACCTAAGGAGTGAGTGGCAAAGCAGAGATTTGAACTCATGCCCTTTGACACCAAATCCTGCAATTTTCCACTGTGCTATACCACACGAAGAACAGAACTTTCTCTTACTGGTTCCTTTACCCTTTTTTAGGGAAGAAATTATAATTAAGCAACTAAGGAAATCATTAAATTTTCTGCTTTTAAAAAGAGCTCTAAAAGACATCCAGATAATTGAAATACCTCATCATTATGCTACCATGTCTCTCTGGCAGGCTTAGGATCTGTTTTGAAAAGTCTATTTCTTCTTTAAATGTTTCTTTTGTTTCTTATTTACCTGATTTTTACCAAATGCTCTCCACAACACTGGCTTCCTCTGGTTTCTAATTTTCTTCAACTTACTTTATTTTCTGAATGAAAAAGTCTACTCCTATTTTTTTTGTAAATCTACCCTATTTCTTTTGAAAAAGATGTTATTGCAAGACCATATTATAGTCACGGATCACATTCTACCCAGTCTCTTTGTAACCTTTGAGGTCAATTTTGTCTTCTTGCATTAGAATCTCTAGCTCATTTTGATAGCTAATTCATGTATAAACATCTAAAACCATGAGTTTAATGTCTCTTTATTTTTAGAATTTGTCTCCTGAAAACTTCTGTATATCTCAAATTTATTCTTTTTATATTTTAGTTATGTTATCTAGCTTCTTGTGTATGCATAAACAGCCTTTTCTATACTGCTTCCTTTTCAGCTTAAACCCTTTCTAGTTTCACTTGTAAGATTCCAAGATTCCAACAAGTATATATTGTTAGATGCACTCCTTCTATAACCAGGAGACAATCATTCCTACATTTTAAATTGTGGTCAACAAATTCAAATCTAATTTTTAACATCATCTTCTTTGTCAACTATTTACTTGTAAAATCTCCCTTTCTTTTTTGAACCCCTTAATTTTGAAAGATAGCAGTGACTAAAATACCATCTGAGCCACTAAGATTATTGACGAAGGTTTCAAAATCTTTAGTCTTGTTTTCTGGGTTTCTTGTGCCAGTATTATTTCTGTCCACATGAATCACTAGACTATCTAAACCTTTGATTTGTATTTTGCTTTTTAAACTTGAGTGCTTAATATCCCACATTTGCTAAAATTACTTGAAAGAATGCTCCACAAGAGTGAAATCTATCTGATGATTTATTCATGTACTCTGCCATTTATTTAAAAGCTACTATGTAAAAATTACCGTGCTAGGAACTGAGGGAAATACAGAAGCACGGCCCTTACCCTCATAAAGCTGAAGCTTTGAATGGTACAAGTTGCAACCCATCCATGCCTTCCTGTGGGAATTATGGCATATATACAAAAATATGACTTGCTCAGCACCTAGCACAGTGTTTTTCACTTAATAAATGGTGAATAAGTACATGAATGAATCAAAATAGATATTCTTCCCCTTGTGACAACATAATAGATGCTTAATAAATACATGTTCTTTGATTGCTTAATTGGCATACTACTATATAACTATCTCTATTTAAAGCATAAATATCTGGACCCAGATCAAATGTGACCCCTTTCATGAAGCTTTCTTTGACCCTACAGTACAAAACCATTCTTAACCTCTCAACTTTTATAGAGCTTTGTTTGTGCAACACAGAACCTTAGACTATATGATTTTTACTTTGGAAAAGATCAATAATTCTCAAAGCAGAACCTCTCCCTCACTTTACAAGTCACATCCTTCCATTTTTGCAAAATTTTAGATAGAAGATGATAAATCTTTATATTAACCAAAAATATGTTCCCTATGACATCTACCCATTGGTCTAAGTTATCCTCTCTGAAATTATTTATAAGATTGCTAATTCCTCTTCCAATTACTATCCTTCAAAGCACATTAAAATATCTATCATTCCACACCCTTAAGTCTTCTCAGAGCTAAGCCTTTTCAATTCCTTGATCTGTTACACATATAATATGGGTTCAGATCCTTCACCATGCTGGCTCTTCACCCTTCTCTGAATCTACTCAGTTTTGTCCATTTCTGTCAGTGTGGGACTCCAAGAAGTAGGTTCAGTCTTCTGGGTTAAATCTAACCAGTACAGACTACAATATTCCCTCCAGTGTTCTAAATACTATCTAAACAATTGTAGGATTAGTACAGTAGTTTATTTGGTACTTATGTCATATCTTATTATTAATAAAATTAATAAAATTTTATTAAATATTATATAAGATATAATTTACAAGGATAATGTGTTTACCTTTTTGGTATCAACTTTTCCTTACTATCTAAAAAGGGGAAAACTTTTTTCCCCTTTTTTCCTTGTCTTTTAAATGATGTTATTCTCTTTCCCTTTATTTTGCAGGATGCAACTCATTCATTTCATACACTGGGAAAATGCAATATGCTATGTGAAAAAATAGTGACAATTTTCATGGGATTTCTTCAATTACAGCTAAAGATAACAGAATTTGTTTAGGGTTTTGGTTGTTTAATTCTGGAGCCACAAACCTAAGAATACTGCTTAAAGCCAGCTGCTTCCATAGATCATGGACTTGAGAAAGCAGCCCTTGGATATCCCTTGAGTATGTTACTAGAAGCCCTTTCTATAGTTTTGCTGTAAAGGGGAAAAAATACAGTAAGTTCTCCTGAACTATAGTTGTGATAGGCTATTATGATTATAGTATCAGAAGAAATTTACCCCCAGACCTTCTGAAATCTAAGAAATTATAAGAGAGAAATAACAAATACATAATATGGACATTATCCTTGAATGCATTAAGAAAATTAAAAACACAAAACAGAAACCCATTCTTTCAACATATTTTCCAGTGCAGTTACACCTTCACAAATGATTTCCTAGGAGGAAAAGAAGAGAGGAGAGGAAATTATACAAAGTCTCTTTCACAAGGTTTTGACAATGCATAATGATGGCTCTGATCCAAAGGGTTGCGCAGAAGAACCACAATCTTATTAGATTTGGGTTGTTCCATGTAGCCCACATGCCTACTCGATTCAATATTAGTTGTTTTCTATTAGTAATTTCATAGTTCCTTAGATTTCAGAATATTGGGAGTGAGCTTCCTTTGGGAAACTAGAAGTATTGATGAAACCCTTCCTTGTTTAGCTTGCCTCTTTCCAAGTTAAGAAGTTTGAGGAACTCTGATTTTTCTATAATTAAATTAGTCACCTGAACTCACTCCAAACCTCTACTGGATTTTCATGAGCTACAGAGTGGCAGTACATCATCATGACTGATTATTGGACTGATCACTTCAGTTAACTCTGGGCTATCACTGACAAGAGGAGAACTCAATAAACCATGAATTAGTTTAGAGCTCTATTCAGCTCAATTTGTTGCTCTAAGTTACCTTTTGTGAGTTACAATATCCACTTCCCAACTGAAAAGCTCTTACTAAATCACAGCAGCAGCCAATTTCAGTCATGACCCATGTGGGGCTGCCCTTTCCTTCCTGGTATTCAGCTGTCAATCAAGTCAGTCTTTTTCATTAAATACACTGTACCCTATTCTGCAAAGGCAGCTTTTCATGAACCAAAATTGTTTAAAAAAATATATTGCTATGCTATGTGATATGTTTGAACTGTCATACTCAGGCCTATGTATTTTCCCAGGCAAGTGCTAAGGTGCCTCCTTCCACAATTGATATAGCCATCATACTGTTGTCTTTTGTTTATATCACATCTTTCTCAGAGATGTTTTGTTTTTTTAGAAACTTAATTTTATTGATATTCACTCTCCATCTCCTGTTCAAAAATAAAATGAGATTATCATTGGCACCATCACTAGGACTCAGTTTCCTCAATTGTAAAAGCACAACAGTTTCAGGCAACTTGGTCAGTAGAGAATCTAATTTTTTATCCATGTAACATCTTTTCAACATACAAATAAGGATAAAATCTGCAGTTTGATGATCATGAAGTTCTCTGGAGAATTTAGGCAAACCAGTGTGACCATATTGCATTGCTTTGATCCCCTATGCTTACAAATCACCAAAGAAGACAGCAACCTATGACATTTTTGGCAAAGGTTGTTTTAGTGACACTTAGGTTGTTTACCACAGTTAGAACTGTTTCCTTACACTTATCTGCAAGTTTACTTCATTAAAAAAGAAAAGTAGACATAGTAATCCCTTCCCAATACATTTATAAGTCTCTCTTCATGCAAATCAAGCAAAGATATCTTTAAGCACCTACTACATGCTTAGTGAGACAGCTAAGTGACACAATGGACATAGCTTTGAAAATCTGGACAGCATGCTAAAAAGCAGAGATATCACCTTGCCAACCAAGGAGGAAGTACCTATTTTTCCATAACCTCTCAAGTATTTGTCATTTTCCCTTTATGTCACATTAGCTAATCTGATAGATGTGAAGTGGTAACTCAGAATTATTTTAATTTGCATTTCTCTAATTCATTGTGATTTAGAGCATTTTTCTGTGACTATTGATAATTTTTATTTCTTCTTCTAAAAACTGACTGTTTATATCCTGTGACCATTTATCAACTGGGGAATGGCTCTTATTTTTACAAGTGTTCTTGTTTGGTTATAAACTCTTACTTCATTCAAAGATCCAACAAGTAAATTTTTCATACTCCCCTGATTTGCTTTTAGTATCATCCTTTATGTCTAAATCATGTACCTATTTTGATTTTATGCTGCTGTCTGCTTCTGTTTTATGAGTGAGTTCATCCCATTCACATTCACAGTTATGATTACTAACCGTGTATTTTCCTCTATCTTATTTTCTTCTGTTAAACCTTCTCTCTATTTTTTATCCTGTTCCTCCTCAAGGCTTTATTTTACTTCTGACAACTGTGTGTGTGTGTGTGTGTATGTATATATACTTCAATCTTTGAGCAAGTTCAGATAAGAGTGAGATTCAAGCATTGCTTTCCTCCCCCTCCCCATTTTCCTCTCCAGTGTAAAAGCTCATCCCTATGTGCTGCTTTTATGTAGGATAATTTTTCCCCATTCTGACTCTTTCTTCTCTCTTCTCCCAGTGCATCCCTCTTTCTCACCCATGATTTTTGGGGGGAATCATTCTAACTTAATTGACTCATACCCATGCCCTCTCTGTGTATAGGTTCCATCTAACTGCCCCAGTAATGATAAAGTTCTAAATAGTTACATGAACCATCTTCAATGTAGGAATGTAAGCAGTTTAACCTTAATCAGTCGCTTATGATTTCTCTTTCATGTTTACCATTTTGATTTTTCTCTTGAGCCTTCTGCTTGAATGTCAAATTTCTATTCAGTTCTGATCTTTTCATTAGAAATGCTCAAAAGTTCTCTATTTCATTAAATATCCACTCCCTACCCCCTGAAATTTTATACTCATTTTTACTGGGTAGGTTATTTTTGGTTGTAATTCTAGCTTCTTTACTTTCTGGAATAACATATTCTAAGCCATCCACTTCTGTAGTATGGAAGCTGCTAAATCTTGTCTGATCTTGACTGTAGCACCACAACATTTGAATGGTCTCTCTATCTAGATGTTTGCAATATCCTCTCCTTGATTTAGGACCTCTGGAATTTGGCTATTATATTCCTTGGAGTTTTCATTTTGAAATCTCTTTCAGGAGGTAATCAGTGGATTTTTTCAATTTATATTTTGCCCTCCGGTTCTAAGATATCAGCAAAGGTTTTCTTTATAATGTCTTGAAATATGATGCATAGGCTCTTTTTATATCATAGCTTTCAAGTAGTCCAATAATTCTTAATTGATTTCTCCTTGACCAATTTTCAAGGTCAATTATGTTTCTGATGAGATATTTCAAATTTTCTTCTCTCTCTTTTTTTAAATTCTTTTAACTTTGTTTTATTGTTTCTTGATGTCTCATGGAGTCATTAGCATCCACTTGCCCAATTCTAATTTTTAAGGATTATTTTCTTCAATGAGCTTTTGTACTTTGTTATCCATTCGACCATTTCTGGTTCTTAAGGCGTTCTTTCCATGGTGATGTTTTGTACCTCCTTTGCCATTTAGCCAAGTCTGCTTTTTAAGTTCTTTTCTTCAGAAAGGTTCTGTACCTCCCTTACCATTTGACCAATTCTGTTTTTAAGGTTTTGTTTTCCTCAATCTCAATAATTTTCTAGCTTTGCTCTCATTTCTCTTTCCCATTTTTCTCTATCACTCTTATTTTATTTTTAAAATTATCTTTACTCTTTCTTTAGCGCTTCCAGGAATTCTTGTTGTGCCTCTGTCCAATTTGCATTTTTTCCCTTTGAAGTTTTGCTTGTTGTTGTTTTCACATAATTGTCTTCTTCTGAGTTTGTGTCCTGATCTTTTCTGTCAGCATAGTAGTGTTTTATGGTTAGGTTCTTTTTTCTTCTTGTTGTTATTGCTAATTTTTCCAAACTATTTCTTAACTTTGAACTTTATATTAAGATTGAATTCTGCTCACCTGCGGGGATGTAGACTATTCCAAGTGTCAGCCTTTTGGTTGCTGATGTTTTCTTTCTTTTTTTTTAATTGTTAATTTATTTATTTTTAATTTTCAACATTCACTTCCACAAGATTTTGAGTTCCAAATTTTCTCCCCATCTCATTCCTCCCCCCACTCCAAGATGGCATGCATTCTGAATATCTCTAATCCTCCCTTCCATCTCTCCCCCTCCTTCTTTTATCCCCTTCCCCTTCAATTTTTCTGTAGGGCAAGATAGATTTCTATACCCCATTTCCTGTATATCTTATTTCCCAGAAGCATGTGAAAACATTTTTTTACTTTTGTTTTTAAAATTTTGGGTTCCAAATTCTCTTCCCCCACTCTCCCCACCCACCCTCATTGAGAAGGCAAGCAACTTGATACAGGTTATACATGTATAGTCATGTTAAACACTTCCACAGTAGTTATGTTGTGAAAAACTAAGTATATTTCCCTTCATTCTATCCTGCCCCCCCTTTATTCTGCTTTCTCTTTTGACCCTGTCCTTCCTTAAAAGTGTTTGCTTCTGATTACCTCCTTCGCCAATCTGCCCTCCCCTATATCATCTCCCTGTTCTCTTGTCCCCTTCCTCACCCCATTTTCTGTAGGGTAAGAGAGATTTCCATGCCCAATTGAGTGTGCATGTTATTCTATTCTTAAACCAAATCTGATGAGAATAAGATTCACTCATTCCCTCTCAACTTCTCCCTGTTTCCCCTGTACTGTAAAAGCCTTTTCTTGTCTGTTTTATGTGAGATAATTTACCCCATTCTACCTTTCTTTTTTTCCTTCTCCCAGTTTAATCCTCTCTCACCCCTTAATTTTATTCTCCAAATATCACCCTTTCATCTTCAACTCACCCTGTGCCTTCTATTTATCTATCTATCTATCTATCTATCTATCTATCTATCTATCTATCTATCTCTCTACATACATATAATTTTTCCCTCCAACCACTCTAATACTGACAAAGGTCTCATGAGTTACAATTATCATCTTTCCATGCAGGAATGTAAACAGCTCAACCTTAATAAGTCTTTTATGATATCTCTTTCCTGTTTATCTCTTCATGTTTCTTTTGAATCTTGTATCTGAAAGTCAAATTTTCTGTTCAGCTCTGGTCTTTTCATCAAGAATGCTTGAAAGTCCTCTATTTCACTGAATGTCCATTTTTTTCCTCTGAAGGATTATGCTCAGTTTTGCTGGGTAGGTGATTCTTGGTTGTAATCCTATCTCCTTTGCCCTTTGGAATATTATATTCCAAGCCCTGCAGTTTCTTAATGTAGAAGCTGCTAAATCTTGTGTTATCCTGATTGTGTTTCCACAATACTTGAATTGTTTCTTTCTGGCTGCCCACAATATTTTCTCCTG
Organism: Vombatus ursinus; assembly: GCF_900497805.2. Classification (NCBI taxonomy): domain Eukaryota; kingdom Metazoa; phylum Chordata; class Mammalia; order Diprotodontia; family Vombatidae; genus Vombatus; species Vombatus ursinus. The sequence goes on along the minus strand of NW_020954569.1, from coordinate 43,488,204 downwards.
GAACTTAGCTGCAATATTCCTAGGAGTTTTCCTTTGGGGATCTTTTTCAGGAGGTGATTGGTGGATTCTGCTGACATTTTCATAACCAATTTTGGTGGTTTGCAAATTTTCCATGCTTTCAAGGTGATATAAATAAATAATATAGAAAGAAAAGAGAAGACCCAGAAGAGAGTTGGTGGTCCACAGGAAATGGATTTAAGATAGCTGAAGATCTAGGAAAGTAAATTGAGAAGGAGAGGACATGGAGTTAAGAGGCAAATCAAGGGAGAACAAGATCCTGAAAACCTAAGGAGGATAGACCACCTAGGAGAAGGTGATTAACAGTGTCAAATATTTCAAAGATGTGAAGAAGGATGTGGATCAAGAAAAGGTCATTAGAAATCATTTGCAGGTTGAGAGAGGGAGAGAGAGAGAGGGAGAGAGAGAAAATTTCAGTTGAATTATAAGGTTGGAAGCCAGAATGCAGAGGATTTAAAGAGAGGAGAAGACATGGAGAAGCCATTGGAGATAGGTTTTTCAAGGAATGGGCCTGAGAAAAGTTGGCAAGACACAGGATCACATCTAGAAAAGATGGTCAAATCTACTGAATGTGGTTAAAGGAAGAGGTAGACTTCAATGTATCTTTAGGCAACAGTGAAGGTACCAATGGGTAAAGGAGAGCTTAAAGACTAGAGAACAGATAGTGGGAACAAACTGCTGGAGAAGAGGATGGAATCAAGACTGCATTTAGAAAAGTTTGCCTTGGTCTTATTATAGGCCAATAATATATAATTAAATTAATAGGCAGTATAACATTTATGTCCTTAATCATTAAGGGGAAACAACAGTAGCTTAACTTGGTTTAAAGTGTACTGCAATTTCTCTGGTTAACTAACAATCTTCCAAAGAAAAGAAAGACTACCCAATGATGCTAAAGAGATGGTGCTGCAGTGGATAGAGAAGTAGGCCTCATGACAGGAAGACCTAAGTTCAAATCCAGCAACAAACAATTAGTCATAGTCTCTTTGAGCAAGTTATTTAACATATGTCTGCCTTGTTTTCCTCAGCTATAAAATAGAGATAATAATAGCATGTAACTCACAGGGTTGTTGTAATGATTAAATGAGATAATATTTGTAAGAAAGTGCTTAACACACTGCCTTGCACATAATAGGCCCTACATAAGTGCTTACTCCCTTCCCTTCCCCACTCCTTTTCCTCAACTAGCTGAACTAGTTTATCTCTAAGCCTTAGAGTTTATCATCTCTTCTCTTTCTGAATCAATGAACCTACTCTGAATCAATAATTCTACATTTCTTTATTTCTGATTTGCCATTACTTGTTTTTTGCATTGTCAATTCTTACGCTATTTTTTTTTTTTTTTTGCTTTTTGGTGAGGCAATTGGAGTTAAGTGACTTGCTCTGGGTCGTACAGCTAGTAAGTGTCATTTGTCTGAAACTGGATTTGAACTCATGTCCTCCTGACTCCAAGACTGGAGCTCTACCCAGTGCACCACCTAGCTGCTCCCCTACTTTTAAAGCCTAGCTACTTCATAAAATTTTCTCTGATGTTCTTGGTAGTTAACGATCTTCCCCATTGGACAAACTATAATTTGAAAATTTTTATTGACCATATATTATATATCATCCATATAATGGATCATTAGCTCCATGAGGGCAAAAACTAAGTTTTACCTAAACTTTGTGTCTCCTATTGTGCCTAATATAGTGTTCTACATAATTAATAAGTGATAGATAAGTAAATGGATGAAGAAACACTACTGTCAAATTCAGGAAAGTGTTAGTGTCTATTTTGTTAGACAATGACAAATTAAGCCCATCTAGTCACATTCTTTCATCCATTTCCCCTTGTGAAAAACAACATTTACTCCTAAGATGACAAGGAAGTAAAATTATTATGAAATTGAATGTAAAAAGCCCATAAAAGAATAAAACCTATGACACAGGTTAACTAGCAGTGTGCTCTAACCTACTGAACTTGCCCTCCATTGACAAAATGAACTCTGTTTGAAGGATTTGGCTATTTTTTATCATAGCATCTTGATGATCTTTGAAAAACCATGGAGAATAAGAGTGGTAGCACAGAACTAGAGCCAGTCAAATATCACAAATTTCCAAAAAAGGAAGAAGGTATGATCATTAAGACAGCAGATTTGAATTTTGTTTTTGTTAAAATTTTAGAATGCACTTTTAAGGAATGGATTATGAACACTTAGAGAAGCAGTGGTCACCTAGAGCCAGCACGAGGACATCAAGAATAAGTCATGCTAGAAATATCTCACTTTCTTTTCTTACAGGGTTATCAGAAATTGCTACAAATGTTTATGAATGGCATCAAGTAAAAAGTTTCATCATATCTTTGAAGTCAAGATGCAGAACTACAAATTAGATGACAGAACAATTAGATAGGTTTGAAACTGGTGACTGCCCAGACCCAAGGAGATGTAATTAACAACTTGATTCCAACATTTAGGGAAATCTCTAGCAGAATTCCTCAGAGATCTCTGTCCTTAACCCTGTTTTGTTTCACTATTTTATCATTGATTTGGATAAAGGTGTACATAGAATGATTATAATATCCATCGATGGCACAAAGCTTAACAAGTACAGTAGCAAACATTTATGTAAGCTTCCTAATTTATAATGTGCTTTTCTTACAACACTGTTAGTGGTAGATAGTGTTATCTATTAATCTCATGTTGCAGATGAAAAACCTAAAGGTCAGATAGTTCATGTGATTTGTGAAAGGCACACAGCTCACAATAAAAAGGCCATTCAAATCCAGGTTTTCTCACTTCAGATTCAGAGCTCTTTCCACTGTATTCTGCAACCCCTTCAAAGTGAACTAGGCTTCCTAAACATAGCCACACCCTTCTTTATTCTATCTTTACACAAACCTACCAAACTGATGTTCCTAAATCAAAAATCTCATCATGTCACTCCTCTGCTCAAGAAGATTCAGTGACTACCTATTGCTGTTAAGACAAATAGAAATCCCTGTTTGATAAATTCTTTCATAATTTGCCTTTACAACCTACCTTTCCAGAAGGGTTACACAATACTTCTCTCATGTACTCTATTTTGAGGTCAAATTGACCTATTTGCTGTTCCCCATAAACAACATTCCATATCCTGTCTTGATATATTTGCAAAGCTATTCCCCATGCATGGCATGCTCTCCTTCATCACCTCTGTTATTTTGAATCTCTAGCTCCCTTCAAGGTTTAGGACAAGCACCACCTCATATAAGAAGCCTTTCCTCATGTCCTCACCCCAGAAATAATTACTTTGTGATGGTTTTTGTATTTATTTTTCTGCGTATGCATCTTTTACCAGTAGAATGTAAATTCCTTGAGGACAAGAGACTGTTGCATTTTTGTCATTGTGTTTTCAATACTCAGAACAATGCCTGGTACATAGTAGGATGCTGAATTGAATTGGAATGACTCGAATTGTCTAAAAGACTGAACTTTCAACTAGACCAGAAATGGAAAGAATTTCAAATCCATAGACATTGAATTTCTCTATGGTTCACATGAAGAAACATGGGAACCAAAAAGGTTAATGTGATCTTAGAATACATTAATAGAACTGGAGCATGCAGAATAAGACAGGTGATGGTCCTAGTGTACTCTGTCCTAACCAGATCACATCTAGAGTATTGTAAATTGGAATATGTTTAAACTTGACTGTGGTAAAAGGACTTAAAACAATGCTATATGATTCCTATACAATGGCCACAATGAATCAGACCAAAATAAAATTGGTCTTGTTCCATGTTAAGTTACAACCTATAGTTAAAAAAAGGAAAGTAAAGAAAGAAAGAAAAAAGAAAGAGAGAGAGAAAAGGAATGAAGGAAGGAAAGAAGGAAGGAAGAAAGGCAGGAAGGAAGGAAAACAGATCACAATCCCAGATCTTGAGGAACTTAAAGTTTAGTAGGACAGACAGAAGAGGCCAACAAATGGAAACATGGAAGAAAGAGGTAAAGTAATCAATATTTGAATCTACATTGATGTCTAAAGCTACACATTCGATCCTGGCTACTCATCAATACAGGCATCCCAAGCTCAAAGGTCATCTTAGATCGTTTGCCAACACTTAGAATTTAATATATCCCCAAACTAAACTCACCATCATCCTTGATGAATGAGACTCCAATCCTACCTAACAAAATGATTTGTCACTGTTCTTTAAGTCCACTAGACAAAAAAGGACTTGGAATTACCTTAGTTACTTCCCTTTAATTTATTCACTATATTTAAAACATTACCAGCTCTTGTTGCTCCTTGTTTTGGAATGCCTCTTTGACTCCTCTGGTTTTCTCCATTCCCAATGCCACCACCCTATTACTCATCTACTCATGTCTCGCTAATGGTAAGAGGACTTTTGCTGGCTTTCTTGCCTCTCAATATGTGGGAATCTACATTTAAATATCATTGAACACCATAAAGTGCAACTTGTTTATTATTTTTATTTATCATGTTTATTATTATTAGATCTCAGAGTTTAAGATATAGAAGGGATTTTATACATTATCACTCCAAACCCCCTTATTTTATAAATGAGAAAAGTGATTTTTAAAGAGGCTCAGTGATTTGTCCAAGGCCACACAGCAGAGCTACAAAAAAAATCCCAGCTTTCTGGGCTATTTTTGATGATGAATATGAGGAATTCAGAAACATGGGCAGTATTACACAAAATGATGTAAATTTGAGGGGGGAGCCAAGATGGCAGAGTAAAAGCAGTGACTTGTTGAGCTCTCACCTCCAAATACCTGTAAAAAATGGCTCTAAACAAATGCTAAAGCAGCAGAACCCACAAAAAGATGGAGGGAAACAAATCACAGCCCAAGACATCCTGGATGGTTGATCAGAAAGGTAAATTGGACCAGGTAGGGAGAGGAACGTAGTTCAGTGTGGGCACACAAGCAAAACAGGCCTCAGCAAACCTGGAGCAGGCCTCAGAGGACTGAATCATGGGCAGTTTGGTGGTTTCCAGACTTCTCAACCCATGAACACCAAAGACAACTTAGAAGGTCAGTGGGAAAAGTCTGTGACTGTGGTGAGAGAGAAGCACAGTCCCAGCCCCAATTCCTGAGGGCAGCTGCAGGGTGGTGGCTGCTTCCAGAGGTTCTGGCCCACAGACTGAGGGGAAATTGAGTGGCTGATCAGAAGGGGATTGCAGTGATCTCTCTGCTGGTGCTGGATTCTCTTGCTTTGCCAGTGCTTGGATCTGGGTCACAGGTCTGGGTGGTGGTCCTGGGACAAGGAGGAGTGCTGGCATGGTGGAGCTTGTAGTGGTGGTGGAGAGGAAATCCTTCTCATGGTTCCAAGGCAGAAAAGAGTGCTTGTGGTTACTCATAGACCACAGCACAGGCCAGGAAAGGAGTAAACTCCTGCCCCATGTTATACCTCCTTGGAAGAAATGAAAATTTAGCAGTCCATAGAAGTATCTCTGAAAACAGCTGCACAAATCCCCCGATGCTTGGGACAGTACATTCTTCACACTGGAAGCAGACCCCCACCTTAACAAAGCATTCATAACACAAGTAATTGGCTGGGATCATGAACAAAAAAGGTGCAAAAAAAGTCAGACCATAGAATCTTTCTTTGGTAACAAAGAAGATCAAAACATAAAACCAGAAGAAGACAACAAAATCAAAGCTCCTACATCCAAAACCTCCAAGAAAAATATGAGTCAGTCCCAGGTCATGGAAGAGCTGAAAAAGGAGTTTGAGAAACAAGTAAGAAAAGTAGAGGAAAAACTGGGAAGAGAAATGAGAGTGATGTAAGAAAATCATGAAAAATAAGTCAACAGTTTGCTAAAGGAGACCCCAAAAAATACTGAAGAGAATAATACCTTAAAAAATAGCCTAACCCAAATGGCAAAAGAGGTCCAAAAAGTCAATGAGGAGAAGAATGCCTTAAAAAGCAAAATTGGTCAAATGGAAAAGGAAGTCCAAAGCTTACTGAAGAAAATACTTCCTTAAAAATTGAATGGAGCAATTGGAAGTTAGTGACTTTATGAGAAATCAAGAGGTTGTAAAGCAAATCCAAAAGAATGAAAAAATAGATAACAGCATGAAATATCTCATTGGAAAAGCAATTGACCTGGAAAATAGGTCCAGGAGAGAGAATTTAAAAATTATTGGACTATTTGAAAGCCATGATCAAAAAAAAAAAAAAAAGAGCCTAGACATCATGTTTCAAGAAATTATCAAGGAAAACTGCCCTGATATTTTACAAAAAAAGGGCAAAATAGAAATTGAAAGAATCCACCAATCACCTCCTGAAAGAGATCCCCAAAGGAAAACTCCTAGGAATATTGTAGGCAAATTCCAGAGCTCCCAGGTGAAGGAGAAAATATTGCAAGCAGCCAGAAAGAAACAATTCAAGTATTGTGGAAACACAATCAGGACAACACAAAACTATATGTATGTATATAGATATAGATATAGATATAGATATAAATATAGATATAGATATAGATATAGATAGATAGATAGATAGATAGATAGATAGATAGATAGATAGATA
>NW_020954569.1:43400904-43481657 GCF_900497805.2 Vombatus ursinus | reverse complement strand
ATAGATAGATAGATAGATAGATAGATAGATAGATAGATAGATAGATAGATAGATAGATAGATAGATAGAGGGCACAGAGTGAGTTGAAGATGAAGGGGTGGTATCTGGAGAATAAAATTAAGGTTTGAGAGAGGATTATACTGGGAGGAGAAAGGGAGAGGTAGAATGGGGTAAATTATCTTACATCAGACAAGTAAAGGCTTTTACAGTAGAAGGGAAATAGGGGAAGGTGAGAGGGAATGAGTGAATCTTATTCTCATAGAATTTGGCTTAAGGACAGAATAACATACACACTCAATTGGATACAGAAATCTATCTTGCCCTATAGGAAAATAGGGGGGAAGAGGACAAGAGATCAGGGGATGATAGATGGGAGGGCAGATTGGGGAAGGGCGTAATCAGAAGCAAACACTTCTGAGGAGGGACAGGGTCAAAAGAGAGAATAGATAGCAGTGGGATAGGATGAAGGGAAATATACTTAGTTTTTCACAACATGACTACTATGGAAGTGCTTTTGCATGACTACACATGTATTGAGTTGCTTGCCTTTTCAGTGAGGGTGGGTGGGGAGGGAGGAAGGGAGGAAATTTGGAACTCAAAGTTATAAAAACACATGTTTAAAAAATTTTTTTCACATGCAACTGGGAAATAAGAAATACAGGGAATGGGGTATAGAAATATATCCTGCCCTATAGGAAAATAGAAGGGAAAGGGGATAAGAGAAGGGGGGGAGAGATTGAAGGGAAGGCAGATTGCGGAAGGGGTATTCAGAATGCATGCCATCCTTGGGTGGGGGGAGGGATGAGATGGGGAGAAAATTTGGAACTCAAAATCTTATGTAAGTGAATGTTGAAAACTAAAAGTAAATAAATTTTAAAAAATGATGCACATTCAAAAAGTTAGCAGAACCCCTAACACAACCTACACTATGACTACTCTAATATAAACAAGAACACTAAAATGAATCTAAATACTATTGTTATAATAACAATTAACCCCCCAGAATTGAGAAAATGTACCTTCCTCCTTTCTTTGGAGAGGTGGGAGGCTATGGGTGAAGAATCTTGACTACACAATCAAACCTGATCACTATAGCAGTGTGTTTTGCTTAACTTTTTTTCTTTATTTCAAGGAAAGATTCATTGAGAGAGTAGGTAAGTAGGTGCAATATATCTTAAAATGACTGTGATATAAAGCAAAAAGCATCAATAAAATTTTAATTTGAAAAAGAAAAAAAACCCTCAGGTTTCTCAAATTCCTGGGAAGTCGTTCTGCTGTATCACATAGGTTGTGATAATTATTACTTCTTATGGTTTGGAATTATTCTAAGTATTTTATGAAGACAGGCTGTGCAGATCTAGCCATTTACACATTTGCAAGTAATTTATAACAAGTATATTCTGTGCAAAAAAAAAACAGTATTTTTAAAAATTGTTCATAATGGAGAATTTTTTTTAGCATTTCTTTGGCAAAAATACATTTTAGGTAGTATCAGACTTGTAATCAGATAATATCTTTCCTCTTAGTAAATTTAATACTCTTTCCTTTTCCATTATCTATGAGACAAACTAGAATTCATGGCTATTAACTGTTGCTTTACAAATGTAGCACAGAGTTGGCTGCCCCTAATGGCACTTTGTTTCCTTAGCTTTGTTAAATCTTTTAATTAAAACATGTTAACAAAGCCAAAGAAAAATAAATGACACTACTTGCAAGGAAATTAAATTGAGAAACTAAGCCCATTTATAATTATTGTATTTCAATTAGGCTGTACCAGGGCTGGGTGAATAGATAGATAAAAAGAAACAACATTGATGTCAGAGTTTCATAAATATTTCCAATGTCCTGTTTAGAAAGGAAGCAATATTAATAACATTTAAAAATAGGCAGTGTCCTTTATAGTGATTACTGTACAAAAGAACTCAGCCTCAAGGTTCCATTCAAAATGTGCATAGGAAACAGATTCAAAGGAATATTTCTCTTCCCTGATGAACAGTTGATGTCACAAGAAAAGAGGTGCAATATAAATCCAAGCCATTATTTTTATTTATTATTTCAAAATAAAGATAGAATTAGACTTTGAAAAGAGTAATCTATATATGTATATGTGTGTGTATATATATATATATATATATACATATGTATGTATGTATGTATAAAACTCTTATATACCAGAATACATATCTAATTTTTATTGGAAAAAGAAAACCATAAATTAGTAATTTCTAATTTAAGTTCTATTTAGCCCATTTTTTTGAGTCAACACATTTTTGTTCCGAAAAAGGAGGTAAATAATACATAGCCTTGTAATCCTTGATAATCAATTGGATTTTTATCCCCAGATATGAATACTGTCCTGTTCATGCTATGGCCAGACTTCTAATTGCCATGTTAAGAAAGATTCAAATTAAGGCTAACTCTGAGGAAAATTTCAACTTTAGGGTCCTCTTCTTAGAAGAGAAGATATACCTCAAGATTCATTTAATGTAACTCATGTGCTATATTAGAGTGTGGGGGTAGAAGGACATAGGGATGCTCCTGGTATTTTTAAAATGTTGTTGTTCTTGTTATTTTTTGTTTTTGTTAGTATATATTTTGTAAATATTGTATATAGTGTTTATTTTGTTATTGTTAGTATAAGGCTCCTTTTCCCCATTCCATAAAGAAAATTAGCCCTGGAATATATTTAAAAAATCAAAATGATTTAGTAAATTAAAATCTAAATAGATTTAGAGTACTTTACAAATTAATCTACTTATAGATTAGAATGTTTATTATTATTATTTTTATTAATTATAGAATGTTTAAACTGTACTTATATGTCTGATGCCAAATAGCACCCTTTTCTGAAATGAATGTTAGAGACCATCTAGTTCTAGTCTAATGCCTTCATATCATAGATGAGCAACTGAGGGCCAGAGAGGTTAAATGCCTTGACCACAGCTACACAAGAGGTGGTATAGCTGGGATTCAAACCCAGGTCTTTCAACTCCAGAGTCAGAGCTCTAGGTGGCCCAGTGGACAAAGCATTGGGCCTGAAGTCAAAAATATCTATGTTCAAATATGATCACATTTGCATAGTAGTTGTGTGACTCTGGGGAAATCACTTAATCTCTGTATGTCTCAGTTTCCTCATCTATAAAATGAGAATAGTAATATCATGCACCTCCCAGAGGTGTTGTGAGGATAACAATGAGAAATTTGAAAAGTGCTTTGTAAACCTTAATAAAGCACTATGTAAATGTTAGATATCATTAGTAATTATTACCCCCTACCCTTTTTTAATGCTGCTCTTCAGTCCTCACATATACTTGAGGTGATGTTTTTTTGACCGACAGGAACTGAGGAGAATAGGGATCATCTTTAGTCCAAGTTTCATTTATGTTAAGTCTACAACAATCCTGGTGTCCAGGAATGAGTATTGTCTCTTCACGAATTCTCTTGGGCTCTCTTGGGAGTGGGGAAGTAGAGGGGAAAGGCCTTTAAAAGATGGTCTATATCATGGAGCCATCACCCAGCAGACCTGCATTTGATTAAGGCAGGAAGATCCTTAAAAAAAAAAAAAAAAGTTCCTATCAGACATTTATAAGCTGAAAATCATCAAGCAACTTTGTTCTGCCCAAGAAAGCCTGGACATGCTCTGACTCCCCTGCCTCCTTAGTTAAGGAAGGCACCTTAGCTGCTATTTATACTTTGTCACTGTGACACAGTGTGACCTGCCACTATCTGGCTTTAAATTATGAATAATGTAAATAATTGGGTCCCTACACCTAAAATTAGACAGTAATAAGATTCCCCTGTCACCTTGGGAACTAGACAAAAAAAAAGTTAAAACTTAATCCATTTTAGCAGTCATGGCAGCAAGCATGGGTTGACCAATAATAGCAAACTCTCAGCTCCCTCTCTGACTGGCAGTTAGAGCTCTATTCATTTGTGCAAATAGAAATCTGTGTGTGCAAACCATATCTGCTCTCAGTCTTCACCCTTGCTCTCATTTCAGCCCTAATAGCTAGCTATAAAGGCAGAGTGGTCAGAGCACTTCATGGACCTCAATCTTTGGCTTGATATAACAGAACAATAGGAGGCCCTGATTAAGGACTCTTGCAGGCTTATTATTATTTCAGAAAACTTCCTCTACTCAGACGCCTTCTCAAAAGAGTCTGAGCCAAGAGTTTCGTTCACTGAGAACAACAGTAACATTTAGCTGCACAGGATTCGGAGAACCAAAGGAAGCATGCCCAAAGTGCCGAAGGGCCAAGTCCCAGAGGTCACACAACTAATCTACTAAATCCTACCCCTCATTACCCAAAATAGATGAGAGAAGAGTTAGCCATCTCCTTCCCAGGTTGCATTCTAGCCATGCCCACCAGACTCAGAAATGTGTAGATGCCTTTCAAAATTTAGCAATCTTTTAAATCATGGACATGTATTTCTATGACCTTGCAATAGCATAAAGAATTTTTTTTAATCAGCAATGTCAGAGTTTGCATCTAACTCGATATTATTTTCTTCTTTGTAATCTACAGGAGATATTCAGCCTAGTGCACAGAAACTCAGTGAAATATGATTTTTTTGGCCTTTTGTTATTAAATGCTATCACCATTCTTCAAGTGGATATGTGACATTCAGGGTAGAGCCCTACCTTACAAGAGTTTGTTTTTTTTTTATTATTATTATTAAAGACAGGCTCACATAGGGAAAGGTTCACAGTAAGGTGGGGGGAAAAAGGCAACGAACCAGACTATAGTCAAGCCCCAGCTGATGTGGCATGACCACATGCTATAGAAGGGGGAAAATATCACAGAAGCCAGCGCCTGGTGTAACATTCTCATCCCCCAAGCTAGGCCTGGCTTAGATCCCTTCCTCTCCCCGCTCTCTCACTCTCTCTTTGTTAGATTCACACACTCTGCTTTTCCAATTGCTTTAGCCTGAAGCAGTTGACATTTACCCCAGCTAGATAATGGAGGAATAACATTTGCGTTACAGTTTAACATGACCTCTGCCTCTACAGCTCTTTTTAGATTACCTTCCAAAAAAAAAAAAAATGGTTGCTGACACCATAGTGAGGCAGGAGGTGGGGGAGAAGGAAAAAGGGAAGCTTATTATTGGAGTGGTGCAGGCAATGTCATGAGGTACTGCTCTGGCCTTTTCAGTTGTGGGTGAGCAACTATTAAGGGAAAGGTATTAAAAGGAGGAACAACTGTGATGCCAGCGACACACAGGTTAAGCTAAAAGCAAAGGTTAATGGATTGACTGTTACCTGTGTATGAGGCTTAATGTTGGCCTATACACAAGAGAATTGTGGCCAGCTTATATTTCTCCCCTATGAAACTAAATGAGAAGGCTAATTTATTCTAGCATAAAAGAATGGTCTGTTTGTTCTTTAATTTGCTTGTTTGTTTGTTCTTTAATTTTCTTTTTTGGGGAGTAGAAAAATGCATAAGAGTGTGTATTTTCATTTTAAAATCTGATTTGTTTAGACCAGGTGACAAGTAAGTTGGGATGGGGGAGGAGGGGACAGAGACTGATCCAACCATTTTATAATCCTCTCTCCCAGTTTCATGCCCAGGCTGATACTTTATTTTATGTAATAGATACCGTTGTGGCTAGAGCTAAGGCTTATTATAATCAAATGGAACTTTCTAAAGTGGATGGTTGGGATGGGATAACTAAACAACATGAAAATTAATATGTAAACAAGTGGGGTTACAAATGTATCTGAAATGCTTTAAATTGAGAGAATTGGTTGGACTAGACAATCTTTTAGGTGGCTTCCAGCTCTAACATTTTATTCTAGGAAACTAAATTAAAAATTAAAAGGCACAACTTTCAGGAAGAGAAATCAAATATAGCTCAACCCCCAAAGAAGAAAGCAAAGTATAATTTTATCACCCTATTAGAAAGGATTTTAATCCTTTAAAATACCTTAATTTGAATAGATGTGAATCTGAAGGTGCTTTATCTGCTGTAAGGGATAATTCCAAGACCTAATACTTGGATCAGTTCTCCACCGCCCTGGAAAGACCTATGCTGGAAATAAAAATATGAATTGATCCTTCGGTTGAAGTGGCAATCTATCTAGACCAAGAGAAGGGAGGATAAACTACCTCTGTGAATTCTACAAACCAGGCAAGGTTTTGAGCAATATATTCAGTTAACAAAATCACATTCCTTTGGTCTCTGGCCATTTTAAGCCAAGGTGCTCATTTTGGTTCTAGGGTCACTTATTTTTTTCTTACACTTGCTAATTCTTTCTTTTTGTAAGCCTTAAGTGGCACAAACAGAAGGTTCACAGGGTTGCCAAATGACTGGGAATGAAACCACTCTGTCTTATTCTTTTAACCAGTAGGATGGAGGTTGTAACTATTATTAAAAGAAAGAGACAGTTGTCTGGTAGATCAGAATGCATTACTAAGCTATTAATTACCAACCTCAACATTTTATAATTTCTGCTATTTGTAAATAAGAACATTAAATATCATTCTTAGGCTCATATGTAAACAGTACTATAGAGTATTCAAGGAGGTAAGATTTATTTCCTAAGATACATGCTCAAATAAAAGTGAATAATTTCCAGTTGTGATGTATTGAAATGAACTTCTTTGGTTTATGCTAGATTTGCTAAGACATTCACATGTGACTTTCTGAAATGTTTTATTCATTTCATCTGTATCTTCTTTTGCCTTTTTCATCTAATAAGAGGACCCCTTCTTTTGTCTATCAAGTATAGACTGGGGATTTATTTCAAATTTTTCTGGAAAATATATTCCGATTCCTATAACAAAGTTGATGAGATGCAGTGCTTTTATAATAAGGCTGGCCCAACTAGAGGAAGAAGGAGGGTGGCTGTGAAGAGAAACTGGACTTGGCTCCTCTAAAAAGTTAAATTGATTTTCAGTCATCCCTTCTTTGAGATATATCAATTCTTTGGAAAGTCAAATCTGGGTAAGGATTGAAAATTGGAGTATATCTCAACCCCTATAAATCGCAAAGAACACCAAGCCCCTGAGCCTGTCTGACCTTGCTAACCCTTTGGTTATGGTGATTTTGTACATTAAGAAAAGTTGATTTGGTAAATTATTCTACCACTGTTGGCTATGTGTAACGAAGGGCCGCCAGAGAAGGGCACCTAGGTTCAGAAAATAAACTGACACACCAAGCAAATTACTGAAGACTTAACTTGCATTTAGCAGCTTTCTGCAACTTTCGCAATCTCTTTAAAAGGATGACCTGCTGACTCTGGAGTTTTGTAGTTATTATTTAATTGGGGGAGAAAGTATTTTAGCAGATAGAAAATGTAGAGCTTTCTTGGTCCTGTTAGCTGCCCAATCCAATTACGTGGGTATAATAAAATATATTTTGCAGCACCTAGAGTGAAGCGTTACAAAATAAATCAAGACCTTATAAAGTTTGTAGTTGTTCTGAGGTACATTTAGAAAAGGAAATTTGAAAACAAAACAAAATACCTTCAAACAGCCTTGGAGTTTAAATGCTAAAATCATCTATTGGTGAATCACTCAAATTACATTATGTCAATTAATTCAGGCCTCTCTCACTTCTATCTCCATCTTGTGTTTCTATTAGGCTATACTGAGGTCATGCTCATGGAAGAGACATCTTTTTTTTGTCACCAGCAACAACAACAATAAAAAAAAATAAATCTCAATTAAAAAAAAAACAAACAACTATCAACTCTGCCTCAACTTCAGTCAGGGACTAGTTTCCACATTCATCTGAATCCATGCCACACAAAGAGATGATGAAAATAACAAGGCTTTTCTTCTGTTTCAAGGTGAATATTGAAATAGTTTGTTTAGTTTTTGGTTTAACAACCCACTAAGGCTGTATCTTTCTGGATACATTTATTTCAAGGTACTTAGAGGCTGACTTTTATGAGATTATTTAGGCAGTGATTATTTTTGTTGAGAAATGTGTCCTTTATCCCACTCATTCATCCCCTGCTCAGATATTTCTGTTTGTCAGAATGCCACCCTTCCTGATAAATGACTGAAGACTGACTGCTACACTTTATTAAAAAGTAATAACAATTTTTGTACGCACCCTTCACATTGTAAGGGGGGGACCATGAATCAAAGGACACTGCCTGTCTGGGTCTGATAAATGCATCGTTTACCAGCTGAGGAGTTATTTAGGACTGGCTATTAATTTAAATCACATTTATCTTCTCTGAATGGGGGGAGGTTGCTGTGAGAGGACTGCGAATGACCAATGGTGCAGCTAAGTGCACATTATTTATTGCTACCGCCTGCAAAGCGCTGCACAATATGTTTTAAAAAAAACCGGTGCCAATTACCATGGCTAATCTAGTCAGGGCAATAACAAATTTCTTCCTCACACAAGCCAATTTTTACGCTTGCACTTTTTCTCCTCTGGAAATAGTCTTTGCCCACAATTCTCCATCATTAAACCTAATTTTCTCATTCTTTTCCATAGGTATTAGAGGCATTATTGACTTCTCTGGTTCTCACCATCATTAAAGGGGCTGGGGGAGAGTAGTTTTCATGTACTATTGACAGGAAGAGGTGCTTTTTATATGTTTTTAATAAATACTTTTTGATAATTTGTTGGAATGGAGTTAATTATTTAACAGCACTCAAATCAGACTGGCTGTATTTTGATAAATGTATGTTTTTTTTAGTAAGATAATAAGAACAGCTTTTATAAAAATAGGCCTTTTATATTCACTCAACTCTTAATTTACCAAAAATAGTTGGGATTTACCACAAAGCTATTATGATTTTTTTCTAATTATCTTCAATTTGATAAAGACACATTGTGAATTGGAGTTATTTTAATAAAATGACCACAATGCATTGAAATAAAACCTAAAGAGAACAGATGTTGGCCTGGTTAGAAAGGCCTCTGCCTTCCTCACACCGATTAAAATAAGTTTACTCTTTACACCATTGCTCTTCACTAGTCTGTGATTGGTAAAAATCTGTTGATTGTTGTTGCTTTAAACAAAGCATATTCTCATTCAGTGATAATTCCATCAAGCTGCAAATTGAACCAGCTATACATGATTAGTTTCCTGAAAGTCAGTTATTTTTCCATCACATCTGACTATTGTTGTCACCATTTGAGGTTTTCTTGGCAAAGATACTGAAGTGGCTTGCTGTTTCTTTCTCTGGCTCATTTTACAGATGAGGAAACTGAGACAAATAGCAGTAAGTGACTTGCCCAGGGTCACAGAGCTAATAAGTATCTGAAGCCATATTTGACCTAAGGAAGCTAACTCTTCCTGACTCCAGGTCCAGCACTATATGAACTGCGCCACCTAGCTGCTCTTACATTCAGTTTCCTGAAGGCTTGCATCCAATTTTGATAGCTATCTCATGTTTTACAAGATAGATAAGTTCTTTTAAAAATTGTGACTTTTTGTTTTGTTAATAGAATAATATTTTAAACATACTTTTGTATTCCCAAGCATATATATGTATAGATGCAAATGCACACACATTCCTAAGCATATATATGTATACATGCTTATATACATGGCATATGCATATACATATTCATAGAAAAAATCTACTTCAAGAATCTGTCAACTCTGGTGGAAGATATTTAATTCCTTCACTGATAAAGACAGTAAGCCCTCTGTGATTTAGTAGATGGTCTTTAAGATCTGCTATTACCTGAAAAATTCATTAACACATGGCCAAATTGGGTCTTTCCAAACTTAACTGGGTTGTAGCTCAAACAACAGACCTTCTGTCAATCACTGAGCCTTTACTGTCAGTTCATAGTGAGGCTGCAAGAGCATAATCATCTCTCTCTCTCTCTCTCTCTCTCTCTCTCTCTCTCTCTCTCTCTCTCTCTCTCTCTCTCTCCCTCTCTCCCTCCCTCCCTTTTTGTCCTCCTCTTCCTCCTCCTCCTCCTCCTCCTCCTCCTTCTTCTTCTTCTTCTTCTTCTTCTTCTTCTTCTTCTTCTTCTTCTTCTTCTTCTTCTTCTTCTTCTTCTTTTTCTTCTTCTTTTTCTTCCTCTTCTTCTTCTTCTATGCAAAGTAAGAAGTTTTACTGTATTTTAAAAGTAATAGGGATCCATTGTTAACTTGATTAAGAGGAGGAATACTTTTTCATACAAATGTTTTAGCAATTTAATATTTAAAGTCTTCATAACCTAGATCCAGCATAGTGTTCTAATGTTATTATATACTGCCTCCATTCTTACACTCTGTTCTATAATCAATATGATTTTCTTCCTGTTCCTCACACAGGACACTCCAGTTTACATCTCTGTACCTCTACACAGGCTATCCCTTATGCACAGGTCCTTTAAGTCAAGCCATTTCCCTATATGCCTTTGAATCACTAATTTCTTTCAACAATTATTTTAAGCTTAGATAGAAAGTAGAAGACTTTCTGATTCCATTCTATATATTTACTACATACACACATTTTCTCTAATAGCATATAAACTCCTGATGCTAAGGGATTGTTCAGTTTTTGTCTTTATATCCTAGCACGTAAACACAGGATCTGACATCCATGATGAGTACCTAATAAATGCTTGCTGATTGTTTGATTGACAAAGTTTGCAAGTTGGGTTGTTAAAGCTCTGATACTGTGTTACTTTATACAAAAATAAGGAATAGTTAGGTGATGGTAACAAGCTAGCATTTAGATTTCAGCAAAGAAAAGTTATATTCTGATTTGGCTCAAACATTCTGAGTTTGAAGTAGTATGATGTAAGTATCAGATCAGCGACCCAGCAGCCCTGAATTCTATTACTGATACTACTAACTGTGTGACACTAATCATGTCACCTGATTTTTCTCTGCCTCAAGTTTCTGATCTATAAAATGGATAAAACAATACCTGAATATCTACCTACCTTAAAGGGTTGTTGTTGTGGGGACTTTTTAATCTATGAAGTAATGTAAAAAGATGAGCATTTCTTATTTACAATGACCCATACTTGGTAGATAGTTAACCAGGGAATTCTAAACGTCTATACTCCACTTACAAATATTCCTTGATGAAAAAGACTTTCAAGAGCTTAAGGTATATTATTTTCTTATCTAACTCTGTATTCCCAGAAAAGGGGCTCAGACTATGTTTTTAGCACACAGAAAGCATAATAGATTTAGTATATGAACCACCAGAGTGATGTGGTTTTTGCGAAGCAATCCATTGTGCTTCAATGTTGTTCGTAGTGGTATATTAAAAAGCCTAAACCTTTTTTAACCACCAGGAAGCACTATCTATCTATATATGTATGCATGTATGCGTATAATATATATTTGGTATGTCTATATATACGTGTGCATGTGTCTATGCGTGTATGTATATATGTACGCATATGTGTATATTAAAATCCTAGATACATACAGAGGATATTTGTATGTCCTTAATAATTTTTTGATAATTTGGTGAAGTGGGATGTGCCATCTATGAGCACTAAAATCATATTGGCTATGTTTCAATAAAGGTCTTCATTTTATATTGCAGTAATAATGCCTTCTATCAAAATACAGCTTTTTTAACTCATCCAACTCTTAATTTGACAAATAATATTTGGGATTTGCCACAAATCTATTATGACTTTTACTAATTATCTTCAATTCAAAACCAACATACATGCATATCAATATAATACATGTGCATATGTATGTTCATTTTTACACAGTCATGTATATACATATGTGCATATATGCACATGTTATATATACTGAACTTGGAGTCAGGACAATCTGGGTTAAGATCTTGCCCTATAAGTTTGCTGGCTATGTGCTACTGGAAAAGTCACTTAATCTATCTTGGATTCAGCTTCCCTATCTCTAAAATTGCACTGTGATATATTTAGCTATCACTCCAAATCACAACATTTTAAAAGACAAATTAGGTTCTATTAAGGACATTGTTTACTGATTCTGAAAATAGCTATGGAGAAGGTATAATTGTTATGTTTTTGCCATCTCAGGTACTACTGTTCTGCAACTCATAAAATATCATATTTTGTAAAATTCCATTTGCCCAACTTATAATTTCTTGTAGGGGGCCATCTCCAGTTGTCCTGATCTTGCCACTGGACCCAGATGATTCTGGTGGAGAAAGTGAGGCTGGTGACTTTTCACTGTCCTCCCTCACTTAAATCCAATTCACTTACAAGTCATAGCATCACCTTCCTGATGTCATGGTCCTCTTTGGGAATGAAGGACAAACAACCACAACAACAATTTCTTGCAAAACAGCCCAATAGAAGTGTGCTTTATATAAACAAACAAAATAACACTACACAATAAGCAACATAGTGTGAATCCTTCTATACAAGAGTTTTCTTTTTTAATAAGGTTTTGATCAAATATAGCAATTATGTCCCATTTAACTCATTAAAATGATATTCAGCCCAAATAATATAAAACATCTATGACAGTTTTGCAGATAATTTCAACAAATCTTCAGATACATAGAAGGTTTTTAGAGGCTTACAAAATGTCAATGGCTAGGTCTATGTAATACCATGCCCTTAATTTCTTCATTAGGTCATGTCAGTGTTCTTTTGAATTGGAGATACAATTCATAAAAAATGAAAGACAGTTTAACTAATCTGAAGGAGTAGATAACACACAAGTGGAGGTAGGAAACTGTAGGGGAGGGGAGAGGGACAGGATACCATAGAGTATCCTGCTTCAGGGGGCCTCTTGTTCAGTGGAGTTAAAAACCAAGGTGGGCAACAGGTGTAGAGTTTCTGTCTTCTGTAAAATAAGGTATTGGGCAGTTTACTCTACCTTCCAAATAGAGGAAAAAGGAGGCTGAAAATGGTGGAGTCAATCAAAGCTGGAGTTAGCAGCATTCATCACAGTCATTTACAATTGCCCTTAGACTTCTCAAACTGATATCTTTCAGTCAGTAGTCTTTGATGAGAATAAATATTACTTGTAAAATGGAAATGTAAAACAAGGATATTTTTCATATTTAAATAAATAGGCATTAATAAATGGCATGTTGAACATTTGAGAATGGAAAGCGGTAACAATGTTTTGCTACCAACTACTGGCCTCTATCAGACCTCCAGTCAAGAGTCCACAGAATGCAAAGAAAAGTCTAATGAATGACCTGTGCTATGTTGTACCTCCATGACAGTAGAAGCCAGGCTCATGTTCTACTCTAGAGACCTCTTAATGGCTGTGGGCCTTGAGGCAGTAGCTTAGCTATGGATATCAATAGTAGAAGTCAATACAGAAAAGGAATTAGTTAAGCCTCCTAAAATTTTTCCCCATTTTTATTCTAGTCTTATGTGCTTGAGGTATCCTTATTTTTCATTTGCATATTGGAATCCAATTAGCTGATTACACTCAAGTCCAAAACTATGGCAAAGTCCATTATGCTCTCAGCAAAGCCTTGGCTGCTCCACAGACAGGCGTGAGCAAAAAAAAAAAAAATCTAGTTTATGAACTATCTGAAATGGGATGTTGTAGGTTATTGAATATCCTAGTGAACTAGGAGCCACCACGTATGGCTTACTCAATTTAGAAGACATATAGTTAATGTTTCAATTGATTTGTGATGCCATCAATGTGGGTATTCCTTGCAGTTGGGCAGATTATAACCCATATAGGCCTCCTTACGCTCATAGTGACCACTAGGTACGAATTATGAAGATCAGTGCAGCACTTGGTTATCTACTTGTTACTTCTCATTCCTGTTATATAACTAACCCACATCCTTTTCTCATGAAATGTTTTCTCAATGATATTCCTTACACTACTGTTTATGTACAAGGAACTATATTCAATATACTTAAGACCACTACTTATCTCTCCATTGACTTTTGGGCCACCTATATTTTTATGGATTGATTTACATAATAGTATCATAGGTTTAGAAGTGGCAGGGACCTCAAAGGTCATCTTGCCCAACTGCCCTCATTTCACAGATGACGAACCTGAGAGGAGGCTAAATGATATAACAAGAGATTGTGGCATTCAACAGTTCATAGTCATATAGCATCATGAGGAGAATAAGTATTAAATTTTTTTTTATAAAATACTATTAAAATACTTGAACATAATTTGATTTCTTCAAAAATAATACAATCATTGGAGGGTGATGAATTTGAACTTTAGAGTAAATGTGTTGGCATACTGATTAATAGAAAGTTTTAGATAATAGAATACTGCCTAACTGGTAAACTTTCAATGTATTTTATTATAGATTATATGTATTGAGAACCAGTGGCTCTCAATGTAACTACTTTCTTTTTATTCAGTCATTTCAGATTCTTCATGAATCTGACTTCATGAATCATTCAGACTCTTCATGATCCTACTGGGGGTTTAGTTGGTGTAAACTTGAGGTATACTGGAGTGGTTTGCCATTTCCTTTTCCAGCTCATTTTACAGATGAAGAAACTGAGGCAAAGAAGGTTAAATGACTTGTCTCGGGTCACAGGGCTAGTCAGTTTCTAAAGTCCAATTTGAACTCAGGAAAATGACTCTTCCTGACTTTAGTCCTTGCACTGTCTCCACTATTCCACCTAGCTGCCTATACTTTTGGCATTGGAGTAACAAAGGAAAGAATGATAAAAAAAATCTTTTTTTTTTCTCACAACCATTGTCACAAACATTAAACACAGGTATATCTTTTTTTTAAAGGGTATTAAGATGGCTGAGAGTCTTCTTACATCATAATCCTTTAGGTATTTCTATTCCATTCCCAAATAGGCTCAATTTCCCAAAATTATCAGATTTCTAAAACCGCAAATAAATTAAACACTTATATTAAAAACATTTATTGCAAGCATTATTTGGAAGCATTTAATTCTTTACTTTACCTCAATACCTTGATCTTTCACAAATCTTGTTCCCATTTTTTTCTCCATTTTCTCCTTCTTTACACTCTCACTATCATGTTATCCAGCTCTCTAAAACTCTCTTCATTATGCTCTCTCAACTCACCTCCTCAACTCTTCCTATAAAATTAAAATAACAAACCTTAAAAGCTTTTGAGGACCCTTAGATCTATGAGTTCATTAGTATAGGGAGTTCTCAAGAAGGAAAATCACTCTACCAAGCAGATCAGCATCTCCTGTGCAATTTATATCTAACTGGATGTGCTGAGTAATCAAAAAAATTGCCAACAGTCATTCAATCAGTATGTAGGACAGGCAAGATTTAATTCACAGCTGTCCTGGCTCCAAGGCCAGCTGTCTATCTACTATGCCACATTGGCTGTCTAAAATGTTTGAAAGTTTAAACACAAAAATATAATCTGATCTTATTCTAATTCATTTGACAAAAATGGCATATCACAGGAGGACTTATTTTTGTAAGTTTTTATTTGCTGCTTAAATGGGTGCACCTTCACTGATGTTTTTTATTTGTTAAATTTTAAGGGTGCTGAGATTATGTTATTTTTATTAGGTTAGAAATCAAGCCATAAGTAGAGTGTCATATATACCATGGGATGGATGGTCAACAAGTTGTTATCTATGAGGTTTGACTACTAAAAAATGAGAATAAATTGTTTAACAAATATAAAAAACTAGTCTAACCAATGGCATCACTTTCAAAGTAGTCACCTTGGGAAAATATACACTTATTTTAATGTTTCTGCCAGTGCTCAAAACTTATCTGGAGTTTTTCTTTGAAAATTGCCTGCAGATTCCATGGCTCAGGTACCAAATGTCTCAATTGTGGCAAATAATCATCTTTTATGTTGGAATTTCATTTTTGTAAAAATCTGAAAGCCATTTGGGTTGGTCTGACAATCAGGATGTGTTATCAAGCTGGGTCCATTAAATATAAAGCTTTTTTTTCTGGAGTTCAGAAATTGTCTCTGAATGCAATTCCAAAAGAAGAACATATATATAATATATGTGTATGCATGTATGTATGTGTATGTATATAGATAGGGAATTTATATATAAATATGTATACATATGTGTGTATAGTATGTATACACTAGACACAATTTACTAATTCCAAAAATATATGAACTATGGATAACAATAATAAACATCAGATTCTATGTTTGAAACAGACCTTGAATAATCTCATCGACAAGGAGAAGCATGTTTAGGTGCAAAGATAATTTAGATAAGTTCAAGTTGAAAAGGTGATGATCAAATAAGATACTAAAATCTATCCCACCCATTTGATTTGTACTTTGTCAGCTGGAAAAACTGCTACAGTCTATGTACTAATAGTTCAGGTCTTTGTTAACTGCAAGTGTGAGCTCAGCAGACTCTAATTTAGCAAAGTAGCAAAATAATGAAATGAGGGCTCCCTGCCAAAAATGTAAATGAATATGTTTGTTTTCAATTGAGTGAGACTCTCTCATTTCATATAGTGATTCTCTATGATGCGAAAGATTCTGAATTTTCAGGCTAGAAGGATTATCTTAATGTTTGTATGTCAAAGATTAATGAAAAATAAAGAAGACTGTGTCTCTCAGCACTGTTAAAATGTCAGAACAATTGTCAAGTGCTGTTCTGACCATGAGAGTTCTCTTACTAAGCCACTCTCAGAATCACAGAGAGAGGACCTCTTAGTTAGTGCCCCTGCCTCCAGACAACAATCTGTCTAAATCATCCCAGAAGAATGATAATGTACTTAGAAACAGTCAGAGGAGGATTCCACAATATCTTTCAATAAGCTATTCCCATGTTTAAAACCCACACCGATGAGAAATTCTCCCTTTGTCTAAGAAAAACTCTTAAACATTCAACCAATTTCTTTAACGGAAATGGAGAACAACTTGACTCCATTTGTGATATAAAGACCTTGGAAAAATACTTTTTAAGACCTCAATGTGAAGACAGAGAAAAACTTAACAATGGTAAACTTTTCTTGGGAGATTGATTTGTCTATTGTTAAATTGGTGAATTTCATTTTCTAAATGTATTTGTAATAAATGCTTTAAATTTTAAAATAGGTAATTTAAACCAATTCCTCCACTAAAATCTCACTGTGATGTCATCAGCAGCAGAGGGAGATTATCCTAGGACCTTAAAGGATATATGGCTATATGGAGATTTTATGGAGTTATATGGAGCATATATACACTATCAACCTCTACCAAGGTGAAAATTTGAGGCAAAGAAGCATAGTGTTTAGAGGACGAGACTTGGAGTCAGGAAGACATATGTTAAAATTTGACCTGAGCTATTTACTTGTTAAGTGACCCTGGACAAGTCACTAAACCTCTATGAATCTCAGTTTCTTCATCTGTAAAATGAAAAGGTTGTATTCTAACCCTACAGACTCTTTCAGCTCTCAATCTAAGAACTATGATTCTATGAAAAAATTTCAACTATGTCAAAGGCCAGATTTCTTTTCTTTCTTTTAAACAATGTAATTTTGAAAGGCTTATCACCAAAATTTGTCAACATGTGATAATTTCCTTTTCTCTGGCAAAAGAATCTCATGAAAACTAACAATTGTTCTGACATCTCAAGGTATGAGGGGTCATGATCCACGTCAGTGGTGGGAATGCCAATTACAGATGAAATCACTGATCTTTTAAAGGCTTAAAATAAAATTTGAATTAGTCTGTCTGATATTTACACATCATCTGATGATTGACTTTCTATATTGTTTTCATCAAATAAGGAGACAGATATTTACATACTATTTGCTGAATACAAAATATTATTTGCTCAATCCAAACTATATCACACTAGTCAGAGTTATGGATGATGGGCTGTTCAAATTTCCCAGAACATAGAATCAGTGAGGCAGAGGTTAGAAGTTACCTTCCCTTATTGACCAGTTTACTTTCACACTCAGAAAATTCAATTCACATCAATAGCTAGCTCACTTTTTCTAGTTGTTCATGAAGTGAATTGGTTAAGAGAGAATAGATGAATCAATGTAAATCTATCCCCATTCTTGGAAAGGAAAAAAGTAATACCCCCAGAATGCATATCCTACAGGCCAGCAAGATATGTCAGTGTGTGAAATGTAGAATACCATGTCTTCTAGAAGACATTAGAGGCCAAAATCCATTATGTTGAGTAAATCCCGGAGCTGTATAACTCTGTCCAAACTCCATATGGTTTTATATATTCGTTAAAATAGTCTAATGAATGATTCTTTCAAGTTTTATAGATGCATACTTTCAATCAAAAGAGGTTTTCAGGGACAAAGGTGTTGTAAACTATATAATAGCTACAACTTACATCTGCTTATTTTGTAACAGTTTTGCTTTAACCAACCCCATAATTTTATTTTTCACTTGCATAAGACATAGTAAAATTACGCTCAATATACACCAGTTGACAAACTCATGAGGAAAGAGGTAGATTTTGCATTTTGCCCAAAGCTCAATAGAAGTGGACAGGAATTTCAATAGAGTCCAGATCACTTGAATGCAATTTGGGAAATTAAAGCCATGAAATGAAATGAAAGAATGGATGATCTTGAAATCATAGAGACCCTCTAGGTTTTACAGAGTTCCTTGAACTAAAATAACTCCCATGCCATACAAATCTATAACTTCCTCTTCATTTCAAAATATGAAGAGATAAAATCAACCCGACTACAAGTATTTGTATATTCTATTCTACTTTCCAGATTTTTGTTCCTCTTTTTTTCAGGATATGAGTGTAGTATGGATTCCAAATCTCCTCTCAAATGAAGGCACTTGTCTCAGGAATATCCAAATCTACTTACCTAGATCCTCCCTTTCGGAGATGTTTCATGAAATGGTCCAGAAGTGATTTGAACAAGCCAGCCAAGATGCTTCGGGTAAACAAAGGGATGAAGAGACAATCAGAGAAAGAGAGTGGGAGACATACCACCTGAAGCCTGGAGAATAAGAGAAATAGAAAACAGGAACTTAGGATAAGACAATTGTTGTTGTTCAGTTGTTTCCAATCATGTCTGACTCTTCGTGACCCCATTTGGGATTTTTTTGAAAAGATACTGGTGGTTTACCTTTTCCTTCTCCAGCTCATTTGAGGATGAAGAAACTGAGACAAACATTGACTTGGCCAGGGTCACACAGCTAGTAAGTGTGTGAGGCTGGATTTGAACTCAGAAAGATGAGTCTTCCTGACTCCAGGCCAGGCACTCAATCTACAGCCTAATCTAGCTGCCCTCATGGGACTAGAGACATACAATATGGTATAAGAGACACAATCATCTGAGTGGTCCAAGAAAAAATAAATGCTCATGTTTTCCCCTCTGCCCTCATCCCAGATAAATCCACTGTGTGAGGTTTGGGTCTGTTTTGCCAAGTGTAAAACCACAATATGCAGTTTATGAAGAAGTACAAAAGAATACCCATGTGCAACGGAGTTCAAAAGTCCAAATGAGATTATAACCAGGTCAAGGAGCAACATAGTTTATTGCAAGAAAAAGTAAAGGCATGCATCCTGGAATCCCTCTGCACAAAGTACAAAGGAGCCCAGCTCTGCGGGCAAAAGCTTGAGATATTTATGAGTTCCATCAAAATTGGGATTTACAGGGGGAGGAGAAGGGGCAGTCCCTTCTAGAAACTGATGAACACAGAAGCAGGATGTTACTCTTCTTCGTAAACTGGGCAAGGGGAGTCGGCAAACAGCAGGATGGGTGTCAGCTAAGTCTGGTCAGCTTTGTGCTAGGCTAGCTCAGTAGGTGCGAAATCCAAGGTCAGGGCAATAAGGGAGAGCAGACACAAAAGATCATTGATATGTCAAAGTGGAGAAAGGGTCAGATTGTTAGTGATTGATCCACTCCATTTCTAGGCCCTTCATCATCATCCTCCAATCCTATGGAAGAGAGTAACTGAAGGAAGAAAGAAACTCATACCTGAGAGTTACAGGAAGCCAAGCATGGTGGCGCATGCCTGTAATCCTTGATAATGGGAATGCTGAAGTTTTTCTATGGCTTGAGCTTGAGAGTTCTGAGGCTTATAAGAGCCAAAGCCTATCAAACATCCATACTAAGTCTGGTATCGATACATTGAGTCCCTGGGAGCAGGGCACCATCAGAATGCCTAAGAAGGGATGAACCTGAACCATGCCTGCAACAGATAAAATCAAAGCTACCATGCTAGTCAGTGGTGGGCCCAGGAAGCCTGTGGCCATTCCAGTCTTTGTAAGATAAGGATAACAAGGCTCAAAAAGAAGTAAAAATAAAAATAAAGATACATACATGCAAACATGTGAATTTTCTTGCTTTAAACAAAACATAAGCTTAAAGAACTTGTCCCATATGTGTCAGGCTATTTGTTCCCCTGGGAAAGTACTGAAGTGCCATTGCTGGAGCAGAACCCAAACATGTGGAATGGTATACAGAGCTTAGTGTTGGAAATCTGGATGGGATCGGCCCATCTGTTGAGGAAACTAAAATGAATGACACCTGCTGAGAGAATTGGGAAACTAATGGAGGCAATCCATGTGATTCAGGTGGGAGTTGTGGGATACCAAAGCAGGAGAACAGTCCTTGAGGCCTATTCAGGGCAGCACTAGAAATCTTGAACACTATACAATCCCCTAGTACAGGACTGCTTACCAAGGAGAATGTTGTTATTTTTCTATGGCCTCAGATATGGGTCCTATTGGTTTTAGTTCAAATTCAAACTTAGGTTAATTCAAAATTAAAACTGTTTATGTTTCAAGTCTTGTGTGGCAAAGTGCTGATAATGGCATTTGCTGGGGGGGGGTGTGGAGAGGGGTTATCCTTCAGAAGTGATAGATAGTGATAGATAGATCCTCCAAAAGGGAGGATCTAGGTAAGTAGATTTGGATATTCCTGAGATGTTCATTTGAAAGAAGGAGATTTGGAATCCATGCTACACTCATATCCTGAAAAAAAGAGGAACAAAAATATTTACAGTGTGTAAAAATCAGAAAATGATGTATCCTGTATGAAAAACAGCAAACCACCAGATGATATACCATCATCTGGGTGGGGGAAATAAGCCTACAATGGCTGCAAAAGAAAATTATAAGACATGGTATATACTTTCAATTAATCTGCCCTAATACCTTTATAACTTCCATTCCAATTCTCAAATTGCTGAAGTCTACTTTGACTAAGCTTTTTTACTAATATATATTATACTAATACATATATATATAGTAATAAATATTTTGCATATTCAGAACATACGATTTACTCATTAGAATCATTGTCATCCTTCTTGTGTCACTACCTGCATCTTAAGAAAAGCTTACTCCTGTGTCTTTAGCTTTGTGTTCACAAGTCCAGTCAGCTGACTTTTTTTCATTTTTATCTGACACTTATCATTATGCTCTACCGATGTCAAATCAAATATTCTGCTTAAAACAGTAAGTTTTCTAAGTTTAACTTACTCTCCTAACACTGTAAGAAAAATCAATGTCACAAGATGAGGCTTTCTGAGATATTGTAGTATGTTACAGAAAATCTTATGCTACAACTCTCTACCCCTGGCTGCCCCTTGGTCCTATATTTAAGATACAGAACCATGTCTGAATTATGAAATTTAAATCAATTCTGAAAGACCATCAATATAGGCAGAGGAGGAATGTTTGGCCTAATTGGAATGCAATTTTGTTGCTGGTAGAGATGTGTATACACCATAACTATATGTTGTGGTCACCTGGTTTATGAGCTTGTCCATCACTTCATTTACAAACCAGTTAGGAAGGATTGGAGGAATAAGATGGATCTTATCACTCTGTTCTCCCACATAGATCCACTGAAATAATTTTGGGGGGATGTGGAGTCCTAAAAAAGGGTTTGGTGATACTCACAGGCAGGGAGTTAATGGGTGTTATAACGTCAGATATTTGGGTAGGATCAAGGTTTCTGAGTCAGCCTGAAACCTGAAATGACTTTTCAGGGGGCCCCCATGTGAGAAGAGTTCTGGATGCTACAATGAAGTTATAGTCAATGGGTTTCTTTGTATGTGTTTATTAGCAATCACTTTCTATCAAGGCAATAGAAATAAAAATATCACTGGGGAACCTCTGACATGTTGGTTTACCTTTATGACTTTCATTCTTCTGCATAATATTTCTATTTATTACATGTATTCTGTGAGTGTCAAGCTATGTATAAATAGGAAGATTTCTTATTTTATTACTATTCTTACCTTGTGTTCAGAATAGTGAAAATCATCTGGCAGTTTCATTTACATTAAGAATATTGCTAAATAAAAATGAATTCATATCTTGTCACTAACATAGAAATAAATGAACTAGTGTAAGTTTAAAAGAGAAACTCAATTCTCCTCTAATAATGGAGGTACAATAGGAAAAGAGCACTGGCCCAACCATTGGCTAACTATGTGAACTCCTGAGTCTCATACTTATCATCTCAAAAATGTGTGAGAAGAGTGTTATAAGGAAAGCTCTTTATAAGCCTTAAAGTTGTATACGGATGCTTTAGTGTTGTTAATAACAACTTTGAATATAGAATACCTTGTACCCACTTCCAAAAAAATAAAATTTTGGGGGGGGAAGTAGTTGTTCCTCATAGTCTATTTCTCACCTACATCATTTGCCTCTCCATCCTTTATTTAGTTGAAGCTATATCCCTGTATTCTATAGGAACCTAAGGTCTGTGAGATAATGACAAACAAAAGACAAAAAGAGAAATGATCTATCAGGTTAAAAATAAATGATTAGCTAGTCAGAACTGCAAGAAAACAAATAATTGAGCAGCAAGTAAAAGTTTCTAAGTGAAGAAAGGAATTAAAATTAAGGGATTGGTTCTCCCCGTATCTTAAACCAAAATAAGTCAGCCAACAAGTACTTCCTAAGCACTTAACTGTAAGACAGGCAAAGAAAGAGGAAAACACATTCCAATGGGGAACATGACTGCAAAAAAAATTTAAAAATTAAAATGTGCATACAAGATAGATACACTATAAGTAAATGGAAGGTAATCTCATAGGGAAGTCAAATCTAAATCACTTCCCAAGGAGGATTAGATGTGAGCTGCATCTTAATGGAAGCCAAGAGATGATATTGAGAAGGGAAAGAATTTCAGGCATGGGGGAGAGACAATAAAAAGACAGAGTATAAAAATCAGAAAATGATGTATCCTGTATGAAAAACAGCAAGAAGTCAGGTAGGTAATAAAAAGTTATTGAGCACATATTATGTGCTAGACACTATGCTAAGCATTGGGAAATGGAAATGGAAATGGAAATGGAAATGGAGAAACAAAACAAAAGAGCTCCTGCCCTCAAGGAGCTCTTGAACTAATAGTGAAGCCAAACTACAGAGTCTTAGAGTGCATGGAGGGGAGTACAGTAAAAGATCAGAAAATTAGGAAAGGCTTTAAAAGACAAATTAAAGATTTTATATTTTATCCCAGAGATATTGGGCAGCCACTAAAGTTTACTTAGTAGATGAGTGACTTGTTCAGACTGACACTTTATGAGAATCAATTTGGAGTTGAGTGGAACCTGGATGGAAGTGGAGGAGACAACTGAGACAAGGAAAGCTAACAGAAGAAGACTTTTGCATTAGCCCAGGCTTGGATGCTGAGGGTCTTCACAAGGCTGACAGCTATTTGGTGAAGAGAAGGGTATGTATGTGAGAGATGCTGTGAAGAGAGACTACAAGATAGCAACAAATTAGATATCTGGGATGTGTGCATGTGAGGAGTGGACGATGACAGTGATGTTGTTGTTAGTCAGTGACTTAGAGAATAGAGGTGCCCTCAAAACAGGAACAGTGAATATGGGAAGCAAGGAAAGTTGGGGGGGGAGAAATAATGAGTTCTGTTTGGGGTGTGTTGAACTTAAAATGTTTACTGCGAATGAAGTTCAAGATGTTGAAGAGGCAGCTAGTGATGTGAAACTCAAGTTCCAGAGAAAGATTAGGTCTGGATATAGATCTGGAAATTTTCTGTAGAGATGATAGCTGCACCTAGGGAAATTGATAAGATTACTCAGAAAGACAGTTTAGAGGGAGAAAAAAAAGAGGGACAAAGAAAGACTGATGGGCTACACCCACAGTTAGTAATCTTTTGCTTGGTGAAGATCAAGCAAAGGAAACTGAAGAATAACCAGCCAAGCAGGAAATGAACCAGGAGAGATTAGTATCACAAAAGGACAGAAGAGGGTGATTGACAGCTTCAAAGGCTGCAAAGGGTCTGAGACAGGAAGATCATACAAACATATGTGCTTGAACACAGAGAATAGCTTGAAATTATAATAGAGGAGGAACGAGGCAAGGGAAATATATATGACAGTAAATATTCAACCAAGTTTATCATCAGGTTCATAGTTATGGAGCTTGGTTTGAAGTTGGTAGATATCATTAATGATCTTCAGAATCACTTGGAAGATGATGACCTAAAACCAAAATGTTTCACCAGTCTTAACATCTTTAAAATGCTTATCAAATTAACCTAATAGTAGGAAATAAGTTAAGCACCTTAGCCAGTGACACACAGCTAAATAATAGAAGAGCTAGAAGTGGAATCCAGACTTTGAAATCACTAAGCCTGTGCTTTCTCCATTCCATTATGCTTATGAAGGGCAACAATTTAAAATAGAGAGAAATGTCGTAGACACTGTGTTGCAGTGGTATCAGATAACCTGACTTTGAATCCTGGCCCAGTCACTAACTTTTCTGCCCACTGGCAAGTCTGTTAACCTTTCTGAGCTTCATTTGTTCTCACACACTAAGGGAGATGGACTAGTTCAGTTGTTTTTAACTTGGAGTCTATAAACCCCCAACTTTCAAGGGGTCTGTGAATTTGGATGGGAAAAATATCTTTATTTTTTGCTAATCTTTGGTTTCTTTGTATTAAAAAGAACAACAACATGATTCTGAGAAAGGGCTCATAGATTTTATGAGGGTCTCCAAGGGGCCCCTGATACAAAAATAGTTAAACTCCTGACACTATATGGTTTCTCATGTCATTCTAGCTTTCAGTCCAATGATTTATTTTTCTGAACTCAGAAAACTTAGTGAAGCTCTCTTCTATTTTCATTGAAGCATATTTTCTCCTGTCTTATTTAGTATTTAGAAATATCTAAAATATGTTTTTAGTTTGTCTATAACTTTCATAGTTTAATCAAATTTTTCAGAGTCAAAGTATTAAACAGGAATTTAAAGGCAAGTGCTTTGCAAATCTTAAAGGTTATATAAAATGTTACTAAGATTATTATTAATTATCATCATCATCATCACTGAAAAGCACAAATGAAAACACAATACATAATAATGGAAGATATGCTGTTAAATGAACATTTGCTTTCCCTTTAGGTGGAGGAGACAGCAAATCTTTGTGAGGCAAAAGCCTGGAGTTGTCAGCTACCCTGTGCAATCAGTGTGGGCCTAATGCTAACCGGCTTCAATGCAATCCTCATATTCCTCAGAAGTTGCTTCATTATTTATTAGAGAAAGCAATCTGGCATGCAGGATGTTATCAACAGCCCAAATCCAATACCGAAAGGTCACCACAGCAAACACCCTATAGAAAAGGTGTTAAAGCAAATAAGAATACACCTTTTTAATTTGGACTGAATTGATTAAATAACAAATGAATGGTGTCACAGGTCAGAAGACTTTGAAACAGAAGGTCAGCTTGATAGAAAGGAGCCTGGCGCGATGGTCACAGGGTATGCTCTGAGGCCTAAGGCTGAGACCAAATCCTTGTGCTCCTTCATGCCCTTAGCCCATGTCATCTAAAATGAAGAAATGTCTAAACAGGATGGAGAGCACTCCAAATAGAGCTTTGCACATTGCTAAAGGCGATGGAGTTTAGAACTGATTGCTTTATTTGAAGTTAAAGTACCAAGCATCTCTCAAATATTTATAAAAGGCCAGAAATAAACCCGAGTCAAATAGTCCGTTCTGGGAAGCTATTCACCAATATATTGCTTCTGTACATGCCCATCTGCTTCAAGACCACACCTCTCTTCACTCAGGCTGTTTTGAATGAGAAATTTGGAGGCCTTTATACCTTTTTACAAAAGCACAAATCATGTCAATATAAAGCTATCTTACTAAACACACTGCATAGCTATCATACTCACCAATCTCCCTGAATTCAAAAGACTTGCATATATATGTGAACTACATTGAGGGTGAAAATGGTAATATCTGGCATTTATAAATCACTTTGCAATCATGATCACATTTGAGCTTCCTGATAACTCTAAAAGATAAATAGCAGATATCACTCTCCAATTGACTAGATGAAGAACCTGAGGCTCAAAAATGTTATGACTCGTTCATTGTCACACCCCTTCTAAGTCTCAGAGACGGATTGTGAACCTAGGTCTCCTTAATTTCCTTCTCTTATCATTGATATTACCAGAATTTCTGGGTCTAAATCAAATAATTATAAGCACAGAAAGCACACCTTTCTTTTTGGGCAAGCTTCTATAATGACCTTATTGCACATGAGGCTTTTGGCTTTAGAAAAATACTTCTTATATTAAAAAAAATCCAATGTCTACCCTTTAAAAATTTGTTATTATTATTATTATTGTTGTTGTTGTTGTTGTTATTATTATTACAGTAAATGAGTCTTGTCCTTTGCCAAAGGCCTTTTCTGTATCTGTTGAGATAATCTTGTGGTTTGGGAAGCTTTTGTTTATGATATAGCTATTCTAAAAGCTCTTGTGTTTAGAGTCCTGGTATTTATTCATCAGAGTCTGAAAGAAGATGCTAGTTAAAGAAGACTTGGTGGTTTGACTTGACTGGCACATGCTGCCTTCTATCTCTCCCTCAGACAGTTGTGCTGTCCTGTGTCTGGTGGTTGGTTAGCAGTTAATGGGGATGACTGGCCCAGACTTCACTTAAGTTGCTTCCCTGAATAATGGCTAGGAGCCTTGAGCTGAATGCAGGAATGGTGGTCTGGGGTGTGCTGCCCACACTCTTAGGACTCCTTTGCCCGTCCTTCTATTTGTATCATTTAGTTAGTGAGTGTTTCCTATGCATTATTATTTGCATTCAGATCTCTCTAATGTCATTAAAAAGCTATCTTGATTAATATATTCAAAAGAACTTAACCTTAAGCTACTAGACTAATACTTATATGTGCATCAGGATTAGAATTCATCAGGAACTTTATTAAGGCCACCAGTCTACTTAATTATTGGATACTGTTTTTCTCAATTAAAAACAAATCAATAAAACATAAAAAAACCAACTGTCCCCCCTAACACTAAAAAATATCTCAAAAATATCTATGGATATGAATATGTAATCCAATAATGTTTGGATTTATTCTTAATACAAGTAGTGGGTTTTAAGTTAACATAAATGTTAGTCAAGGAAAGGAAAAAACTTGGCTTGCATGGTTTTCCAAAAAGTTTGTACTTTTACACATATGTTGTATGTAATGCCCACATGTGTATTGGTGTGTTGTTTCTTGTTTAACATTGCATCTTGAAAATAGGGGCTTTGATATCTTCGATAAATATGTGAATTTAGATTTAGGAGATGGGCAAATGAACCATTGTATTTTAGGAAATATACTCTATTTTTCTCCATCTTGAAGAATACTTTTGAATTCAAAGTCTGGGCATTTAAGTTACCTAGTGATTGGACTTTCCTCTTTCCTTCAAAAGGACAACATAACAGAATGTTTGGAACACAATCAAAGAAGTCATTAAGGGCAAATGTAAACTTCTAAACACTTCCATTAATAAAGGTGAGAAAGAACAGATCATAAAATTGGCCACACCAATTAAAAAAATAGAAAAACAGCATATAAAAAAACCCCACAAAAATAGAAATTCTAGAAATCAAATGAAAAATAAACTATTAAAATCATGATAAACCCAGAAGGTGGTTTTAAATATATATATATATATATATGTATATGTATGTGTATATATATGTATATGCATATATATGTGTACATATAAATGATAGAGAAACAGCTGGTTAATCTGGTGAAAAAAGAGAGGAAAACCAAATTGCCATTATAAAGAATTTTTTTTTAAATTATGGCAAATGAAGAGGAAAAGAAATGAA
The DNA here is from genome assembly GCF_900497805.2 of Vombatus ursinus. NCBI lineage: Eukaryota > Metazoa > Chordata > Mammalia > Diprotodontia > Vombatidae > Vombatus > Vombatus ursinus. Next base: position 43,453,772 of record NW_020954569.1, on the reverse strand, counting down.
ATTGATTGATAACTTAAATGGAATAAATATATTTAAAAAAACAACAAGAATGCATATTTCATAAGGACTAAAATTAAATATAGCATTTAAATGACTGTATTTCAGAAAAATATTTCAAAAATTAACTATCATTGATTTATAAATGAATTCTATCAACTTCCAAAGAATAATCAACTCCAATTTTAAATAAGTTACTTACAGGAAAAAAAAAAAAGGAAAGATATCATCCTAAAAAATTCCTCAGACAAAGGTCTTGATATCTAAACCAAGAGAGAGGAATGAGTGAAGGAGAGCTCTGTGCCAATATTGCTAATGAATTTCAATGTAAATATTTTAGTCAATATTTTTAAAAAGAGACTAATGCTGGGGCAGCTAGGTGGCATGGTGGATAGAGCACCAGCCCTGGAGTCAAGAGAACCTGAGTTCAAATTCCAACCGCAAGACACATAACACTTCATTGGCTGCGTGACTATGGGCAAGTCACTTAAACCCAATTGCCTCACATTAAAAAAAAAAAGAGGCTAATGCAATATATTAAAAATTATAACTTACTAGCTGTGTGACCCTGGGCAAGTCACTTAACCCCAATTGCCTCATCAAAAAGCAAAAAAGAAATTGTACATAAAGTTAGAGTAAAAGGAAGAATTCAAGGTTGGTTCAAGATCAAACAAACTATAATTATGTAATATGTATAATAACATAATATATAACATAATATCATAATATATAAGTACAATATAATATAAAAATAGCAAAATCTGATAATCATTCAATAGATTAAAACAAGCTTTCAAGAAAATATAACGTCCTTTTATATTTAAGAAGAAAATACTGGAAAACATAGGAATAAATGGACCTTACCTTAAAATGGTAAGTAATATCTGTCTCACAAGCAAGCATCAACGTGGAAAAATACCAGATGCCTTCCAACAAGAACAGGTATAAAACAAGGGGATTTCATTATTACCATGTATAGAAATGTTAGCTGTAGCAATAAGATAAAAAAATAAATTCAGAGAATAAATACAGACAAAAATTTAAAAAAAAATTTGGGGAAGATGATAAGATGGTTTACATAAAGAATTTGAGATTAAACTAAAATTAAGTGAAACAAGTAATTGAGTAAAGAAGCAGGATATAAAATAAACTCACAAAATCATCAGCTTATCTCTACATAACTAATAAAAATGAGGAAAAAAAGAAAAAAAGAAATTCCATTTAAAATGACTACATATTGTATAAAATATCTGGGAGTCTCTTTACTAAGAAAGACATATGACTTATTTGAACACAACTTCAAAATACCATTTACACAGGGGAAAAAGACTTAAAGTAGAGGAATTAGTTGCTGATGGTGGAACTATAGTACCATAGCAAAAACTACTAAACTGTATTAATTTATGAGTTCAATGTCATATTTACCTAACAAAGGATTATTTTATAAAAATAGACAAAATAATAACAATATTTATCAGGATAAACAAAAAACCAAAATCCTCAAGGAACATTTAAAAAAATAGAAGTAGAAGGAAATAGGCCTAACAATATCAGATTTCAAACTATACTATGAAGCATTAATCATAAAAACTATTTGGTACTGATTTTAAAAAGAGAGAAAAGTTAATCAATGGAACAAATTCATTATAAAAAATCTAGAGCAAGTGAATATAGTAACATAGGGGTTTGATAAAATAGCAAGCATTTTTTTTTAATAAATCTGCCCCACCCTCCATTGAGCATATCTTAAAAAAAAAACCTCAATACATATCAAAATAGTCCAGCAAAGCAAATTCCCACATTAATTATGACTGAAAATGTGTCTTTTTCTAGATTTTGCATTCATCATCTCTCTGTCAGAAGAATATGTTTCATCTTCATTCTTGCAGACTCATTTTCCCTTGTGTTGATATGAGCTTGAAAGTCCTTCAAAGCTGTTGTGCTCTACAATGTTATCACTGCAAACATTGTTATCCTAGTTCTGCTTACTTCTTTCTGCATCAGTTTATAAAGGTCTTTATAGTTTACTCTGTGATGGTCCATTTCATTTCTAATGGCACAATAATATTTCATTATATTCACATAATACAATTTGTTTGCAAAGTTTTCAATAGGAGGATAGCCCCTTGATTTCCAAGATATGACTACCACGATAAGAACTGCTATAAATATTTTTGTAGGTTAATTATCCTTTCCCTCTTTGATTTTTTGGGGGATATAGGTCTAGTAATGTTGTATCTGACTCTCTCCAATTAATTTTTAATCCTTTCTTATATGGTTCTTTATTGGATTCATTTTTTGTACTATGTTCATTAAAGTATGTTTAATATTTCTGCCTTTCTGTATTAATTGATGAAGGTAAAATTGTCTATCCTTATTATACTTTCCAGGTTTCTTGTTTTTGATATGAGATACTTAATACTTTTTCTTTCTTTTTTTTTTACTTTATTTTAATATGTCTCCTTGTCTCGTGAAGTTATTAACTTCTGTTTGGTCTATTCTAATTTTCTAAAAGTCTGTTATCTTGGTAGGTATATTATACTTTGGGTACAAATATGCTATTCTTCTTCCAAGTTTTTCCTCCAAAGTTTTATCTCTTTTAAAAATTGATCCCCTAACCCTTTCATTTTATTTTTAAAGTCATTTTTATATTTATGCTTTATTTCTTCTAGGAATTCTAGTTGATTTTATATACAAGGTGTGTTTTTCTTTGCTGTTCATAATAGATGTTTTAGATTCATTGTCTTCTTCATGGTTTGTGTCTTAATTGGCATTTTGCCTTAAGAGTTTTTTTTTCTTTACTTATGCTTTCAAGCTTACCTTCTGAATTGGAGCTTGATGTTAGAACATTTCAGAAGGGAATGTTTAGTCCTGATATATATTCTTTCAAGTCTTCTAGATGTTACATGCTATATTCTGCAGAGATCATATGAGTAGTTCAGACAAGGGATGTGCAAAATTTTCAGCTTTCTGATGTAAAGTGAAGTTTTATCCTTGTTCTGATATTCTGAGCTTTTCAAGCTCCTGTCTCCAGGTTGGGTCTTGGTGACAGCTGTGGTCTTAACCCTGGTTGGAGCTCAAGTAGATTGCCGTTGGGCCAACAGCACTTATCTGTAAGTTAGAAGTTTCCGTACTTTCAAAGCAACAGAACTCCAGACTCCCCTTTGGTCTATGTTCCCTGGTCTAGCCTTTTTGGTAAGTAATTTATAATTGCACCTAAAGAGTTACAAAAATATTGTACTTCTGAAAACATGTTAACAATCGTAAAAGAGGATTAAAGAACAGGAGATCCAATTTAAAAATGATAGCAAATCATCAAATTAACTAACCCAAAATAAACATAAAAAGAATATTGAGAAATAGACAAATAAAAGACTATAAAATTACTATAAAAGACTACAAAAATTATGAAAAAAACATTTAAAGTTGGCTCTTTGAAAAGACTAAGAAACTTGATAAATCTTTAGCTAACCTGATTTAAAAAAAAAAGAAAATTAAATTACCTAATCTTTTTTTTAAATTAAAAAAAACTATGAATATGGTGAAACCACAATGGTGAAGAGATAAAATAGAATTATCAAACTCTATTATATATAATAATATGCCAAGATAACTGAGAAAAGAAATGGATAATTACTTGCTTAAATACAAAATACTCAAATTATCAGAACATGAAAAAGATATTAAACCAAATTCAGAAAATGAAATTGAGTAAATCATAAAAGAACTAACAAAGAATTGTGAGGGCATGGGACAGGGCTTTGGGGGGGCATATAATGCAAAATGGGTTTAAAGGGTGAATTCTTAAATATTTTTTAAGCCTGAGATTCTCTGTCTTGGCCAGGCCAGAAGTACAGCCCAGCCTTGCTTCCTCCTCTTATCCCACTGCTAATTGACATGGAAGCTTTAACTTGCTCTGTTTATGACCTAGGCTGAGTCACCCCTCCTTTGGGATACTGACAGACTTTGCCTCCCAGGGTCTCACCATCTTGTTCCATGATTCAAAGTTGAGGTATGTATTTTCTTGGTTTGAATCTGTGCTTTCATTAATGTAGGGATTTTCCTGGTGAGGGAATTCCCTTTACCATAGTAGATTATCAACTGTGCAGTAAATTATTGTCTTAGAAAGTTGCCATGAATGCCAGTGTTAAAAAGAAAGGCATTTAATCTCAGCCCCAGAAAATAGATGATGATATATGCCTTCTTCCTCTCATTAGAGAATTACAGGTACAGAATATTATGTATACTGTTGGACAAGGTTGCAGTATCAATTGGTTTTCTTTAACCATTTTTCTTTATCATAGTGGAGGGTTCAACCTCAGATGCAATTTACTGAGAAATGATAAGGATGGAAAAATAAAAGGCATAAATAAAAAAAATGAAATTTAAAAAAAAAGAAGGAAGAGATCGTGATCACTGAAAACTTTGCACAAATTGCCAAATGCAATCAAATCCAGGCCCTTTCACACATTGAGTCATATTTTTTTATATCTGTAGTTCCTGTTCAAGATATATACATTAATGGACTAACACAGTAGAATTCCATCCAAAAGCAGATCATAATTAGGACAAGCTGTATTCTTTACACACTTTTTTTCTGTATATATTGCTATAGATAAAATATAACATGTCTTTATATATACATATATATAATATGTATATATATATTAAAAATAACTTCTGCTGAATGCTTAATCTATCCTATCAAAATTTTCTTGAAAAGGCAATATTTTTTCTATCTTAAAATATCATATAAATTTCACAGGCTGAACTCTAGGCTTATGGACTAGAGGGACCTCTATTCCTAGAACTTGCAATTCTTTTTTGAATATTCATGGTTATTTGAACCCTTTGAAGGTGTCATTTGCTTCAGTTATTAGGGTTCAAGACTGTTGGTGCTTGTTATTAGAAGACACTTTTATTTCAGTGCCTGCTATTAAATAATACTTCCCAGATGATTAGAGTTAGTAAATGCAGATCAGAACCAATTGCAGGCATAACTTGTTTTTCATAATTAGCATGATGCTAGAATTACTGAGAGTAAATTGAATTTTTGTTAATTGAATCAGATGGATGCAGGATTGTTTTGCTCATGTCTTTGTACAAGGTAACTTTGTTTTATACAAGAGAAAAGGATAGAGTGCCTGGTTCTCATCTATGGTTTTGCAGAATCTTAACAGTCTTGTTCATCATTGTAAGAAGAATGACAAGAGGAGAGATTGTTTCATTCTTTATATTTATAGCCTCAGTAGGGAGGTACATACTAGGCACTACTAATTAGGTACTAATTATTTGAATTAGTTGATTGAATTCTCAGCAATGAACTGAGGTGGAGGTAAAACTAAACACTAGAATGTGAAATGACTGTTCAATTTACACTGAAATGGAGGCTGGTGTAAAGATGGAATCACTCATGTCAATCAATCAATAAGCATTTATTAAATTCCAATCCACAAAGAACTAAATTTCTAACAGAGTCCTTTTTGATTTGCCTATACAAGTACTATTATGAGATTCCAGGGTGTTAAGATTTTCTTACAATGTTTTACAATATGAATGGAGGATTAAACTGAAGCTTTTCCAAGAAATAATTTACCAAATAGCTTAAGGTAGGAGTGAGGGCAGGTGTCCCAGCAGTTAGAATTCTTTCAGTGAATTCTCATCTGTAACAAACAAACAAACAAAAACAAATCTTTCTCTTTTGCCAAGGAAGACCATAATCTTTTAATAGAGAGTGAAATGCTTCTTGATCAACAAAAAAGTCCAGATGGAGAATAAAACAAACTAATACTGTGGAATTGAAATAACCGAATTGTAATGTATTCTATTCAATTATCTTGTGCATCATAATGACCAAATTGCTTTAGAGCAAAGATATAACATAGTAGGCTTCCTAATCAAGGTAACATTTGACCTAGTGCTTGAAGAAAATGTATATGTGGAGCTGGTGGATCCTATTAGTTGACGTATCCCGTTAATCACTAAGATAAAGGAAAATATCTAATCTGCCATGTGACATACCTGGTTTAATCGCATCACCTTGACCTGAAAGTAGTATAGAAGTCTCAGTGAAAGACCAACCACTTCAACAAGACAATCCCAAGATATGGCATCTTCAGTTGTTACAGAATCTGAAAATCAAAGCCTTCTAAAATGCAAAGAATCTCAGAGATTGTTTAGTCCATCTTACACGACATCCTTTCTACTTATAACCCTGATCATTCTACCTCCACTTGAGTTTCTAGACACTCATGAATGCCAAAAAGAAAATCCATTCATCTTTTTACAACTCTACTTATTAGGAAAATATTATTCTGTGAATATCATTGTGTAAATCAGAAAACAATTAATCTGATTATCACTTTCCTGGGGAATATGCCTGCTCAGGCTACATGGAATAGTAGAAAAAACACTGAGGTTGGAGTCAGAAGACCTAAGTTTTAGGTCTTCCTTTATCAGAATTTTCTGTGCATCAGCTATCAAATTCTTTCACCATTTTGTACCTCAATTTCCACATTCATATAATGATGCTCATCTACATGCTTTCTAAGGTTCCTTTCAATTTTAATAGGCCATGGTTTTATTTTTAGATTGTTGCTTTGATCTAAAGATTTTCAACTAAACGATAATTTTCTGCTGCCTATGCCAATTTTAAAATCATAAAAGTAATCGCTTTAAACATTTAAATGTAAAGAATGAATACATAGAAGCATTTCCTTGGCTTCATTCATCTGAGAACATCCATCATCTACCTCATTTAAGGGACTTTTATTGCCAATGTGGCAAAGGACCTACCTCATTGTAAAGTGGCCTCATTCATCAAGAAGTCCCATCTAAGTAAAGCTTTATGTGTGAAGCTTTACCATAGCATATTTTTTAGACTTTTAAATTACCTTTCAATAACTTAAAATAACTTAAAATGCCTATGATGACCACACCAAAAACTCCTTTGCTATAACCACAAGAGGAGGTTTGATTTTATAATGATATGTTTTGTTTTACTAATACACTATGTTTGCCATTGTAGTTTACCTTTTTGAATTCCAAGAATCCTAACATTTTAAACACATTATGCTATATGACATAGTTCCTTTACTAGTTATTTAGGCCTAGTGATAAACAAGGTAAGGACTTCCAGGCACCTACATATAGAACCTGACAAAAATGTTACCTGTATCTTGAAAACTTTATTTCTTTAATGGGTTGAAGGGTGGGAGGGTCGGCATCCAAATTCACTAAAGAAAGTTAAAATGAACACTTCCTTGGTACACTGAGTTCAATATCCCCCTGCCACTCTTCTTTCTTTTATTTTAAAAAAATTCCCAGAGCATTACTTCCTCTTTCATAGTTCAAATGTCAAACTTCCCTTGTCCAGTGGTCAGGGCCATACACAAAGCAAAGGGAGACCCCTGAGCAGTTGCCTTTCACGCAGTGACCCACAGTTTCCTTTGTCTTTGCTTATTCCTGTGTTAGTGCTTGTTGACTCAGGTTGGGGAGGGGAAAAATTTGCTGGGTAGTTGGTCATGCATAGTATGCAAAGTAAAAGGTTTTAGACCTCTTGTAGAGAACACAGAAAGCTCTTCATTTTCCTTTTGTGTTTTGTGTGTGTATCTGTATGGAGAGGAAGAGTGAGGGATGGAGATGTGGGAGTGACATTTCTCCCCTTCTAATTAACTAATGGCTTCAAAAATAATCTTACTTCTCTAAGTCTCTTGAAAAAATAAATTTTCTATGTATAATGGCCATTAAAAAGTTCTGGTACATGGGAAAAAAAAGCTTTCTGTTGATTATATAAGGGAAGAAATCATAACTGTTTATACTTTTTTTTGCCTGTGTGTCAAAAGGAGCAATTGATATATTAAAAGCCTAAAAGCTAAAATAAAGATTAGGTGTAAAGTGCTATTGATCGTTCTACCTAAAGAAGCTAAAACAGATTCCATGTGGCTGCCAGGTCGTATTTTCAGCTGTTTACCTAAGCCACATGGTTGAAAACTCCACAAAGGAACCTTGAGTTTGATTGAAAGTATCAAATGAGATCAAGAAAGATAGAGATAACAACCATTAAAAACAGTAAGGACTTGGCTAGTCTACAGGCTACACTTCCTGAGACAAATTTAAAAGGTCCTGGGGTGTAAGCAGTGACAGTGTTCCTAATGGGAGCTAATTCCCTTCCCCTCATTGGCCCTCCTTTACTAGGAGGAGAGAAAACAACATTCACAATCACCACCCTATTCTGCACAGGTAACTCTGTTCTCCAGTCTGATGGGAAACATGGTCAGACATTAATATGACAGGATATTTTTGAAAGTCACCAGTGTACTCTCAGAACTGGGCACAGAAGAGGGAATAATTATGAATACTAAGCAATCAATCTACAATACTACAAAATAAAATTGCTATAGGTATACTTGCCATGATTCTTCCCTATTCTATCCCTGGTAATACTCAGAAACAAATCCTTTGAAGCGCTGAAAAAGATGATATAAAATGGGATTAATCAGTCATCAAATATTTATTAAGTGCATACTATGTACTATGCTAAGCACTGGGGATATAAAAAAAATTACAAAAGATAGCCCCTGCCCTCATGGAGCTTACATTCTAATGATGAAGACAACACATAAAAGGAAGATGAAAAGCTGAGGGAGGGGAAGTTATATATGTTCGGACATGGTGGCAAGGTTTGGAGGGTCAGAAGCTGGAAGCATGGCTGGCCTTGGCCTTCTTCAGAATGGTGGCTCAGGAGAAACTCATCAATAAGAAAAAGGTGTTTCAGGGATAAATATGGGCAGTTATGGGTGTTAAGGGAGCTGAGAGGAATGGGGGCAAAGTCCAGAGAGTCAGAAGCAGAGCCAGGAGAAGAATGGAGGATGGCAGACCTGAGCTCTTCTTTCAAACTTCCTCTCTGTGTACATAAGTAAAGACTCTCTAACCTCTGATACAGGCAGGCTCGTAAGAATAGGAAAGATTCAAAAGATATTGTCAATGGTGAAGATACTGGAAACTCTGTGATTCAGATTCATCCTTTCAAAATCATTTGATGCATTTGGTGACTCAAATAACATATGAAACAATCTAATGTCCATTCTCCCCCCAGGGATAGATTCAATTTGTTGTTGTTCAGTTGTCTGGTCTTGTCTGGCTCCTCATGGACATTGGCATGCCATTCTGGTGTTGTATCTTTTAGCATTTTAATATGGTACATGAGGTTTTCTTGGCAAAGATATTAGAATTGCTTGCCATTTTCTTCTCCAGTGGATCACCTTTTGTCAGAACTCTCTACTATGACCTGTCCATGTTTGGTAACCTTGCACAGCATGGTTCATAGTTTTATTGACCAGCAGAAGCCCTTTGCCATGACAAGGCAGTGATCAAAGAGGGGATGCATTCGATACAGGGCAACAAATGTAGATATACAGGAAAAAGTCTCAAGTGATCAGACTCCATTGAGAGACAGGAATTTGCCACCAAAAAATTAAAAAAAAGGTCTCATCTGATCTTTTTTATTCTTTCCTTTCAAAGAACATAGCTCCAATATCACGGTGTAATGGGCCAATGGAAATGCCAGGTCAAAAACTCATGTTCATCCTGATTTTATCTGCTGTCTACCAGTCACCTCAGAGTGGCAGAAGGGATGATATCCTCAATAGGATTTTGCAATACCTGCTCCCATTCCACTTTGCAGATTGAGGGCATGCCTTCCCACTTATGGTTACCAAACGATTGAATGAATGTCACCAAAAAAAAAAAATCCTCTTATTTCTTTGTTTCTAGGACTGAGGAGAATAGGATAGGTCAATTCTTCTCTCCATTAAGATACATGAGCTCACCTTGGCCAATATTAAACATGCTTATGTATTTATTCTACTCTAGAAAGAAATAGAAAATAAAATGTCAAATCTTCTGATTATCTAGGCATCCTTGGATGATTATGCACAGTGCCAACTATTACAAAAGAGTCATTACAATAATAGCCTATTCTCAGGAACCCTACCTTGTTCATTATACTCTGCTAGTCCATTAATGAATTTATCTATGTAAAATAAAAAAAAAACATACTTTTATTCCACATTAAGTATCACATTTTTCTTTGGATGCATGTTTAAATTTCTCTCTTACATTAACTTTTTTCAATTTAACAAATTAAGACAATTATTCTATAGCCAGGAAATAATAGGCTACAATAAAGTAGACAAATTTATTTTCACACTTCATTCAAAGTGATTTTTTAAATATTTTAGAGGTAATAATTGTTTTTCAGTACATAATGAAACTTAGAGAAAAAGGATTTATATTTTTAATGATGTATTATGAACTCAAGGAAAGTATCTTAGATCTGAAATCATGTGAAGCACACATTTCCTTACAATGTGTCATAACTAAGTATGTAAATAGATTACTTAGACATATTAAATGCTTCCTATGATACCTGTGAAATACATTTCATGGGGTTAGTGCAGTGCCACATCAAAAAGAGGAAATATTAAAGTTTAAATTTTTCTGAAAATATTATTAAATATTGAGTCTGTACAGACAGTTTAAAATTAATATTTTATTTTCATTATAATTTTTTCAATTAACAAGCATTTATTTTGTCTCCAGTTCAACTTGAAAAAGGAAAAAAAAACTTTTAATAAGTAAGCACTATCAAACAAAATAAAATCCCACATTAGCTATGTCCAAAAATATATTTCTTTCTACATCTGCAGTCATCTCTCTATCAAAATTTAATTCAAATGGGGGCAGCTAGATGGCACAGTGGTTAGAGCACCAGCCCTGAAGTCAGGAGGACCTGAGTTCAAATCTGGCCTCAGACCAAACACTTGACACTTACTGCTGTGTGACCCTGGTCAAGTCACTTAATCCCAATTGCCTAAAAAAAAATTAATTCAAATGAAGAAATATTAGCAAGTATCATAGAAGGCATCATGATTTAAAAGAAACTTCAGCAGATTTGGAGTTAAAGGGTCTGGGTTTGAATCCAGACAATGCCCTTTGATGTCTGCATAAGCTTCAACAAATCACTTCCCATCTCTAGCCTACAACTTTCTCATCTATAAAATGAAGGCATTGGATTATGTGACTTACAATGATTCTTCCAACTCTAAATCTATGATCTATGTACAAAGCAGTGTATCAACTGTTAGGGGCAATAAAGATACAAAAGATGTGACCCTCATACAGGCTTTCTGGAATATATACTATACAGTGTGTGTATGTGTGTGTGTGTGTGTGTGTGTGTGTGTTCCTGATGGAGTCTAGAAAGTCAAAAGCATTTGCAGAATAGAGCTTGCCTGAGCCCCTCCCCAAAATGAAGGCACCAGGAGGAACTCAGCAATGGCAGAAGAGGATTGCCTTGGTAAAGGGATATTCTGCCTGAGAAGAAGAGGACAGATAGATGTTCTAGCATGAGGAGGTCCTGGGTGCTAAGGGAGTTTTCAGGTTAAGAATGTAACTGAATCATGCTTTTAAAGTCCAAAAAGTATGAAGCACGCTTAAGGAGGGAACAAAGGACCAGAGAAATAGATTTTAATCAAGAAGCAATAGGAAGCTGTTGAAAGATCTCTGGCCAAGTGTTGGTTTTGTAAATGAGAAAAATTAATGTGACAGCAATGCAGAAAATAAAGAAGAAGAGACTGGAGGTCTCTTAATTGGCTACTGCAATATTAAATCATGAAAGTAATCAGGACCTAGACTAGGGAGATGGCAGTAAGGATAGAAAACAAGGATGGAATCAACAGATATTGGAAAGGTAGAGAGAAATTTTATATGTGGGAAAAGATCCAAGTGAGATTCTATCATTTTAGGAAATGTTCTTATGATCCCTTTTGGAAGAGGTCTGGCAGAGAATCATAGGCAGCCTGTACATGTGCCTCCCTGGGTTCTAATTTCAGTCCCATCCTTTCTCTTCTTTCCTATGCTAATTCATGAAAAAATGCACTCTCTTCTTAATCACTTGTTCTCAACCAATATTAATGCACTTCTACATTTGTATTAAACTATAAGGCACATGGTTTCTTCAGTTCGTTTTTCACAAATGCCTGCAAAGGCTAAGTCTGATAAACAAACCAACTCCACTCAATTTTGTTAGGCTCATTGCCAGCACAAATCTATTACAGCTAACTGCCCATTAGTTACACACAGATTATGTATCTGGTGGCTTAGACGCAAACTCCAGGATCTGCCCTAATGTCCAGCATGTACACTGCCTGTGCTGGCTGAAGCCATTACTGTGCTCCCAAGTGCAAATAACTTTGCTGCAGAGGATAGGCTACAGGCTTTCAGTTCTGACTTGGCTGGGAGCAGAAGGACTACAATAACAGAAGCTAAGGGAACTTGTCAACGATTACCAAAATTCCTTCAGAGACACATTCACAAAGTACTTCCTAAAAGTCTACTGTGTGTCCAGCACCTCCCAGAGCCCTTTGGAGGATACAAAGAAGTATGAGGCAAGGTCCCTGACCTTATTGATTTTATAGTCTTTGGGGGGGGAATAAGATTTTACACATATGAAACTATCAGAAAATAACATAAGATATGTATGTATGTATGTATATATATATATATATGTATGTACATGTGTGTGTATATACATGCACAAATATTTGATAGGTGACTCAGGTTACAATTTCCCCAAAAAATTTAGCAAAAGAATTGATCATTCTAATCAAGTCTCAATCTCTCTGGATCTCAATTTTCTCATTGATAGATTGAGGGTATTTGACTAGATGATCTAAAAGACCCTTGATCCTATCATCAATTTCAAGTTCAAGTTATAGGAGAAGACTTCATGAAGGATGGGACAAGAACTTTGTCTTAATGCTGATTTGAACTAATCAAAAGACTAGGATTCAGGTGGACCTTGAAATTAAAGGGGAATAGCATGAGCAAGGAAGAGAAAAAAGATAAAGTTCAGGGTTCATTCTAGGAAATAAGTAATGGAAAATAAGCAGATTGGGGGTGGGGCAAAACCTGAAGTCATCTTCAGAGAACCTTTATGGCCAGTGAGCAACTGCTAAGAAATAGAGAGCCCTTAAAGGTTTGGGGGAACATGGCAAGATGAAGGCACCATTTTAGAAAGCTTCATTGGGCAGTGATGAAGAAATAGATTAGAGTGACAACAATGGGGATGGAGAAGAAGGGTGGAAATAATATTATAAAGGAAGTGAGGAAGAAGGGGATAGGAAACTAATTGACTAACCCCACAGAAGCCTAGCACACCCTTCCCCCATATGTTTTTCTTCCCTTCTCAAAGCTTTCACTCAAAGCAAGCAGCTGTTCAGTTCCTCAGGCAGATTCATAGTCACTCTTAATCCACCCCCACTTTTGTCACACCAAGCCTAAATCGGCTGGCATAGCTGCTGATCTCCACTACTCTCTCATTCTCTAGGTTCATTGGAGTACACTCTCAGAAAACAATCTTTCCACTATTTCTGACCTGTTACAAGCCACCATGCTTGCAGTTCCTATCTCAGACTCTCAGCCCTGAGGTTACTTTCTGATGCTCTTAAATACCTTCAGTTGAACTCAAAACATCAGCTCCCACTCACAGCAAGATTGCCACAGCAGGGGTATAGGAAGCAAACCTTGCTTTTCTATTTTCACTTACATTGCATCCCAGGTTCTAGAAGATCTCCCCTGCCCAAGCCTTATCTTGTACTACCACACCTTACTACAAAGAGATCTAGCCTTGGAATCAGGAAGATGTGAGTTCAAGACCCATCTCTGACACCTATTCATTGTGTAACTGTGGGCAACAATCACTTAATATTTCAGTGCCCCAGGATGCTACCTAATACTATGTGGTGCAGAACAGATATTGATCTGCAATGGTGAAGGGAGATTCCTTGACAGGGAACTCCCTATAGTAATAAAATCACAGTTTTGGACAAAAAGAACTCACAAAAATCCTAATCTTTCACATATTCTTAAATTCAAGCCAAAATGTATGACACTTTCCTATTTCACTCTCTCATTTCCATTCATGCCTTCCCTCACACTTTGAATGGATTTCATTATTCCATTTCATTCTTCTTTCGAAGACCAACTCAGTGACAATTCACTCCAGACATTCTTCTCTGCTCCTATGCCTCAGCTGAAAATGATCTATCTCCTCAAATGTTTGACATCCTTTGCCTTTACCTTTCCTTTGTAACTATCAACCTCCCTTCTATCACAGTTATTTGTAGTACTCTCTCACTCTCACTTGATTATTAGTTCTTTAAGAGCCATGATATGTTAACAATTGTGGCCCTAAGTCCAGGCATTGAGTCATATATAAAGTAGGCAGTTAATATTTAAATTTAATAATTGAATGGAATGTGCAAAAGGCAAGGATTTCCCCAGAAAATGCATTGAGACATGATCCCAGAGAATGCCCCCTAGTCCATGTAAACCAAGTGCAGCCCATTCTCCTCTACAGTAGCTCTGGCCATCTTTATAATGATTGTGCCCTTTCATCAGCTTGACCACAACATGAAAAACAAACTGTTTCTAGATATTTACACTTTGAATCACCTGATCCCTAGGAATCATTTCAAACAAAATTAATAGAAGCAAAACGTATATGGAAAGCATAGCCAACTTTCATACTTAACTTCCCTTTCAGTCCGGCTGTAGATGCATATCATTGTAACTCCTTTAAGAATAGGGACTGACTGCTGACATCTAACCTGACAGTAAGGATTAAATCCAATTAAGTAAATTCATGGGTTTTTGTTTGGTTGGTTTAGGAAGAGGCAAAAAAAGAAAACTGAAAAAAATCCTGCAGTTAATTTCTGTCTACAGTGAAAAATTTCATTTAACCCAGATCGATTAATGGGTATACTGTGGGCTGAAAACAAAATCTTAGAGACAGAGAGGTTAAGAGATGTCTTGATGGTCACCCACAGTAGCAGATCTAACATTCATGGATCTTGAGGACTGATCTGTTCTGATTGGGTAAGTTAGATATGGGGTCAAAATTCAACCTAGTCAATATATTGTCATTTTTAAAATAAAGGTGGATCTTTGTTAATGAATGTTTTGTTAAGATCCTTTGTTAATCCTCTGTTAACAACCTTTTGTTAAATTTATTACAATAATCTGAAATTTAGGTGCTAAATTGAACCTAATCCCAAAATACAACTCTTTTCTGGTGGGCACATATCTACTCAAGTTACCATGAGGAGATATTTTCTTCTTATAACATATTTTTTTTTTGATTCCATGTGAGTGAACAACAACACTTAAAATAGGGTCTATCACAAGAATAGCACCACACAACAGCCACCTAAGGCAGCCCTGGCTTTCTTTAGAGCAGCTGGTTCCATCTTTCATGTCAGGGGAGAATCAAGGCCATGATGTGATTTGTGGCATTCTGTGGCAGATTCCTGAATCTTATTTTTAGAGCTCTTGGCACATTTTTAACATGTGTTTTAGCCTAATCCTTCAAACTCATTTAATTTCTTCCAGGGGAGTCTGTTTCAACAGTTTCATGAGAGTCCAGAAAAAAAAAAAAGTTTTATTCTATATCTTGATATCAGATACTAGATTATGAGACAGAATTTTTTTAAATGTCCAGATATTTTTGAAATTGATGTCAAGCATTACAACAGATAACTCCTTTCAGTTTGGAGAAATATGATTTTCCTTTAAGCTTTTAAAACAATACATCTTTGAAAAAGATCAGTACCACTTTCAGGTGCGTGTGTCATGTGGACAATTTTAGAGTAAATTCTGTAAAACTCTTCTCTGCCCAAACACCTGGAAATGCTAAAAAATCATCAAATTGCCTATTTTAAATAAATGTCTTTCTGGAAAGACTTCCAAAGCTTTTACAATTTGGCTCAAGTACAGCTGACCCAGAGGGGTATGTTTTGAACACTGAGATCATGGAATTATACGTGAGATTGCTGCTATTGTTAACAAGGATTATTCCTCTAATGTCTCATTCACCGTAATGAAAAGATTTGCTGATGTTTGTTCTTATTGCTGCTTTTAATGTATCAATACCATCTGCTTTCATATCAGAAATTTTGACAGAGAAAGAACCATAGTAAGTCCTTATCAAAAATGGCTCTGGGAAGGAAATTTTTGCACAAGCTTGAAATATATGGATACAGATATATCTTAAATAGAACTTTAGGTGTCTTGTATAGCATGGAGGAGCCTACATATATACATATATATATATACACACACATATATATACATATATATGTGTGTTTGTAGAAATATTTTCATTTAAAAACCTCAAACAATTTTATAAATCCGAACACAGACTTTCTTCTCCCTACACCTGCACTTCTGCCTCCTTTGAAGGAAGAACACTATAATTGGTTTATAGAATCATTCATTTAGAGGAGGAAGTTTCCCTAGAGATCATCTGGTCAAACCTATTAATTTTATAGCTAAAGAAACTGACACACCTAGAGAGATTATTAATTCGCCCAATGTCATACAGGTAAAAGGAAGATCCAGAATCTGAACGTAGGTCTTCTGACTACAAACCCACCACTCTTTTCACTGCTAGGTCAGGTTAGTTGTCTCATAAGTAGAGGAAGAAGAATATCAGATAATTTCTGTTCCTATGATCCAGGCGGGGGAAAATATTTGGGGGCTAGTGAAAAAATGCAGGAACATATCTTGGTCCAGGAGTTATGTCAAGTGGTTACATGTTGATGACAGAAATACGCAATGAAAATTGCCTACAATGTATTATGCCATATACCATAATAAACTCAAAATGGATATTTAACTTGAATATTAAAGTCCATACCATAAAAATATTGTAAAAGAACCAGATCAGGAATCTTTCACAGCTATGGCTTAACCAAACAAGGAAATGATGCAAGTACAAAAGATAAAATCAATAATACTAATGATGTGAAATTAAAAAGCTTTAACTGGAGCATAATCAATGCAACTTGAATAAGAAAGAAAGATTCTGATTGGGGGAATATATTTGCTTCAAAAAGGAATATATATGTATATATGTGTGAGTGTGTGTATACATATATACATCTACATCCACAAACATACACACAGACACACACACACAGACACACACACACACATATACATATAGCCAAGGCTTGTTGCCCAATGGATCAGTGATCAAAGGATACAATACATATAATTACTTCAACAATGGAAAAAATGGGGGAAAATAGAAATAAATAATAACAACAAAAAGCACAACAAAAATTCTGGAAGTGATCAGGATATAATTCAAATGACCATACTGGACCTAGAAGAAGAGAGGAAAAAATATTTTTTCCCTTTCTTGTTTGCAGACATGAGGGATTAAGGTACACAACATTGCATATACAATTAGGCTTGGTTAGTGTATTTGCCAGTTTTTCTGAGTTTTTTTCCTCTTTATCTTCACTTATTTATTTATCTAGCTAGCCAATTATTACTTTATTTCTTTTTATTTATTTATTTTGTTTTTACTTTGCAAAGGATAGCTTCCTAGGGAGGCAAGCAGAGAGGGATATACTGAGAAATTATGCTGACATAAAAAAATGACATCTATTTCTTTTTCTTTTTCTTTTCTTTCTTTAAATAACATAATTGAATCAGTTGGAAATAGTTGGTGGGGTTTGGTTTGTTTGACTTGCAAAGTGATTGGTGCTTTCAAATTCACCACCTCACAGAGAGCCACTTAAATTGGCAAAGACAAGTATACATTCCTTCTTAAACTGTATTCAACAAGAGATTGGATAGCAAGCAGTGCATGGATTTCTCTAAAGTCAAATTAGGCAAAAGAACAGGAGAATATGCAAAATGTTCTTTTTCCTCCCACATTTTAGAAGACCCATGCTCCCTCTTTGCTCTGGCCTAGAGAAGATGGATTAAACTTATGATCTACTTAAATACCAAAAAAAAAAAAAAGCTAAAATTATTTTTCCACTGTTCAATTAAGAAAATGGAGGTGCAAAGAGATTAAATGACTTACTCAAAAACATCCTGGGTTTCCTGAATAAACATATCAAACTTATGTAATGTTCAGTCACTGTAAATTTTAACTATTTTGTAACCAATACACTTTTCATGTGATATTTCATATGTTTTAAGAGGCTTTTGGTTCTTTCACATTATTTCAGGTGGTCAATTAATATTTATTAAATTCCTACTAACCTCCAGGCAGATGTGCTATATGCTAGGTGCTAGAGATACAAAGATAATCCCTGACCTCAAGGAACTTACAATCTAATGGGGGAAGGCAGTACTCAAAAGGAAGCTCAAAAAGTGATGGTGGGTTGGAGGAGAGAAGATACATGATAGAGAAGAAACATGATAACAAAGTCCAAAATGTCCAAAAGTGGCATACCTGGTGGGAAATGAGGAGATGACTGTCCTTAATACTCACATTAAACAGAGGTTTTGGAGCTCATAACTTCATCCTCTAATCAGAAGATCCAATCAGAGAGACAGAAAATAATGATGAAATGTACATACCAAGGTTGGTTGAATCTCATAGTTTCCAGAGCTTTGCCAGTGATGGGGTTCGTGGCTCTATTGCATGATGGAAAACTTCAAAGAAGTCCAAAAGCAGTACAGCTGTTGGGAAATGATATGTCTATATTTATATGTAAGAAATAATTGCCCAATATTTTTAAAACTGTGATTTTATTGATGTGGTTATCCTATTCATTAATAGAAACAGTAGTTCCTGAAGCCTTATTAGGTGATCTTTGAGAGTTGTTGTAGTGAAAAATATCTGTCATCTCTTGGCCTACCTTCTGGTGAACACCCTATCTAAATTAATCTAAGCTTGTCTTCAGGTAAGCTAAAATTATTATTTCCACTGTCCAATTAGGAAAAATGAGGCCCAAAAAGGTTAAATGAATTACTCAAAACTTTCCAGGTTTCCTAAAAAGCATTTCATAACTGAATAAACATTTAAAATGTGTCATTTTCAGGGTAATTTTTAACTATTCATTAACATTTATCTTTTTATTGACAGATCCAAATACGAAACTTTCTCAACTTAGAAGGGCCTGTGATATACTGACATACCTTTGGAGACCCCAATGTCAGCTTCATCTGTTTATGAAGCATTAAAAACAAAGGAAATGTACTAAAATGCTGAGAATCTATCCCCAAAGTTTTTTCACTTTCTCTGAAATAATAAATTCCTTCATCGATATAACTCGCAAACTCTCATAGCACCTTTCCTATTAACTTACTCCTACTTAAGGAGTCAAAAGAGAAATAAGAGATATGAAAGGTATGAGTTGCTGAAAGTTGTGAAGGAGGTGCATTTTTTTTCATTGAAAACATTGTCTTAAGTGAGTAAGCTGAAATCCAACTTTACTTTAAAGATCAGACAATGAAGCTTACTTTCATCTCTCTCATAATGATAGCTAATTTTAGAAATTTTCCCAATATAAAGGAGAATAATTTGTGGATGCAGTCAACGTGAGTACTTGGCTGGTAATTTTGATGATGAATCTATTAGTCAGTATGTTTGATGCATAATATCTATGAGCAGATAAAATGAGTCAGTTGTGCCTGGACTGAACTATGGTATTTCTTCGGCAGAGTGCAAGGTTGGATTTATTAATACACAGCATTTCTCTCAACTTCTCTTTGATCATTGACTTAAACTAGTGTTCTTGGAGTGAAGAAACATATGCTAAGGAAGGACGTGTCATGCAGGACATCCATAATTAAAGCTGACTTTCAATGAAAGTGTCTCACAGCACTTCCATTAAGCTTTGTCATACTGCAAAAAGAACATGAGCCTCTGTGTAAAGAAAAGTTAAACAATTGTCAGCTGAAAGCAGATGAGGGTTTTATTGAATACTTGTATTACTAATGCATGAAGAGGTGCCCATGCAGAGTAGAAAAGATACAATCATTGCTTTTAATCATGGTACAAGTTTGATCACCAAGTGAACTGTTCAACAAAAAAAGTAGAGTAGATTTTCTCTATGACAGCAAGCTCATTTTAGTTCCAGAGAAATCCGTGACCCAAGGTCAGTCATTTAATAGAGATCCTGACAAAGGGATCATTTCAACCTAGAAGCATGGCTAGGATTACAATCTGGAAGATATAGAGTATGATACTCTAGCAGTAATTGCTGGGGTCATTTAAAGGCAACAAGGCAAGTGACTTCAAGAACATTGATGTCAACAAACATTTATCGAACACTATCTATATGTAAGTCATTGCACTAGATTCCAAGAGTTCATAATTCCCTTATATATATAGTAATTTGGTATAAAGAACCAAGATAAAATTACTCATTTGATGACTCACTGTGGCTAAGAAATAGCTCTGGTGCCTCAAAGGCTATGACAGCACAGTACAAGCTCTGGCATGATCTAATATGATAGAAAAGATTTAAGCACAGGCCGGGTGACAGACTGAATTTCGTAGGAGGACAGGATCATTTAAATTGAAAGATGTTCCTTATACAAAAGTTAGCAACTAGATAATTTTTATGGGGGTATAACTCCTGAAACCCCTTATTAATTCATGGTAGAGTAACAATCTATATTGGAGGGTATTCTCTTACACAGATGAAAATACAGAATATTGAAATAGGAAAGATAAGATAAAAAGAATTTGGAAAGTAGAGTTAAATTACTTTATCTGAAATACTCTTGTAGCAATTATTCCTTGGAAACAAATACTGTACAGAATACAATTCTTCATAATACAGAAGGATATGCATGGTTTGCTCAAGGGTTCGGTGATTCTGGCTTTGTTCACCCAAACTTTGGGTATTTTTTTGGTTAAATAATATTTTCAAAATATTTTTGCATGAACAAAATTAATGCAGATAGGGCATCTCGCAGTGCCATGATCCACTTTGGTATTCCAGTGAAAGGTCTAGATTCTTTCTCAAAATAATATTTTTAAATACATAAAATAAATCACATAGCGTTACACATAGGGTAATTATATTTTATAACTATATATATGTAACTGTAACTATATTTTATAGTTATCTAAATATTAAAGAAAACACAAGTTCATCTGAGACTGGGTTCCCTGAAAAGGACCCTTGAGCTTGAATAAAAAGGAAAACTATCTAATCTAATAAAATTCTATTATCTAAGATATATAAATAATTAATTAATAAATAAATAGGATATATAAATAATTAATACAGATACACGACTTAAAATCCATTGACCAATAGATAAATGTTTAGATCACACGATGCAATCATTCACCTGGACCCCACCCTTGTCATCCTTGACTCCTTATTCTCTCTCAACCTCACATCTAATCAGTTGCCAAGTCTTGTGGTTTCAACCCTCCTAAGATCTCTTGCATATATTCCCTTCTCTCTTCTGACACTGCCACTGCTCTGGTATAGGCATTCATCACTTCATGCTTAGATTATTGAAAAACCTTGCTGGTTTGACTCCTTTTCTCAAGTTTCTTCCCACTGCAATCCATCCTTCACTTAGATGTCAAATTAATATTTCTAAAGTGTAAGTCTTCCATGTTACCATCCCCTCTCTACTCTTATGTAATCAAACCCAGTGTCTCCTCATTACCTCTAGGACCAAATATAAAATCCTTTATTTGATTTTTAAAGGTCTCCATAGCTTATCCCTTTCCTACCTTTCCAGTATTCTTACACTTTAAGACACCATCTCTGACCCCCATGTACTCTGTTCATTAACATCTTTACTGTTCCTCATGGTATGCACTCCATATTCCAACTCTAGGCATTTTCACTGACTATACTCCATGCCTCGAACTCCTACCTTCCTTATCTTTACCTCCTAGCTTCCCTGGTTTCTTTCAAATCTCAGCTAAAATTCTACCTTCTGCAAGAAGATTTTTTTATTTGTTTGTTTTCCCTATCGCCTTGGTGTTAATGCCTTCTGCATTAAACCTCTAATTTATCCTGTATAGCTTACTGTACAAAATTGTTTATATATTGTTTTCCTTGTTGGAATGTAAGCTTTTTTGTTTGTTTGTTTTGTTTTTGCCATTTTTTGTATCCCCAGTACCTAGCACAGTGCCTGGCAAGTAATAGGCACTTAATATCTGGAAAGAGGATAATAACACTTGTACAACCTGTCTCACAGGATGGCTGTGTGGAAATCACTTTACAAAATTTAAAACCTCATGGGAATGGTATTATTGTTATTATTACTTACCCCATACAGCTATTGTAAGCATTGCATTGTATAAGGCATATAAAGAATTTTGTAACCATAGGTAACTATATAATTATGAGCTACTATTGTAAAATCCATCTTTTGTTTAACTTCTAGAGTTATATTATCCTTTTCAGCTCCTGAAACAAATAAGGTTTGTGACATTTTATGCCATTATAATCCTGATTATTCACTTCCGATCAGTCCTTTTTTTGTCCACTTGCTTCTGACTTTGCCTATCTTAATATTGTCTAGAATATTTCTTTTTTTATATTGTCTTATAATTTTCTAAAAGCAATGGAGTTGTTTTAACATAAGATTAATCTCTGCCTTGTTATTTTGATTTTTGCAACAGATTATTAGATTAGAAGAGAACAAAATTATCCCAATGGAAAGGAACAATGTGCAAGTATACTCTATACTTATTGTATTCCTTTAAGCTACCATGATAGTAGTGGATGCAATTCTATTCCTCTTGAATCATTTAATTTTTTTCAAATGAATGATATCAAATGTATATAACCAGTATCAAGTTTTCATAACCATACTGAATTAATTTTTAATAGTCTGTAATTCAAAGAAATGGCAGTGTTGTGCAGAAGATTGGCCTGAGTCAAGGACATGCAAGTATTTGGACTGATTTAATCATGAACTTGTTCTTTGATCTTGGTCAAATGCTTTCTGCTTTCTCTTTTTTTTTGATCTGTGGATGGAGCTTCTAAACAATGTTAAGGTATTAGTTGTTACATTGGGAATCTCTTGTGAGGTAATAGTTTTGAAAAGTCAAAAGTGGTGAAAGGGGCCATGAGATTATTTAATCTATCCCCCTGTTTCTTCATAGGTCCAATTATAAATTATTCTAGGAACCTAGAGAATTCATTGTTTGTTTGTTTTAAGATCCCTACAAACTATTTTGGAAACGTAGTCCAGTATAACTATCCAAAGAACCATCAGTTTATCACAGAAGGATGCTTAAAAGTCATTGGAACATAGAGATAAATTTAGATCTAGAAAGGACCTAAGAAGTCATCTAGTTTAATATCCTAATTTTATAGAGAAGGCAACTGAGGCCCATAAAAGTGAAATGATGGTCTAAACTCACCTCAGTAGTAAGAGGCAGAGACATAAATTCAAACTGTGTGCCAATCCTCCCTGTCATTTATTTTCCTTCTCTCTGCCCTAAATATTATAGATTTAATTTAGTTCTGTTTTTTTTTTTTTTGTTTTTGTATAGATTTGGAGAATCAGAGAAAGTCATATCCTCATGAAATTGGCTAAATATTTCCATTCCTTTAGCCTTCCCAGAAATGGTCAATTGTTCAACACTTTTAATCATACTTCAAAAGAAATAGAATCTCTGATTCAATTTACGGAAGCCAAAAGTAGATATTTCATAGAAGTAATATACTCCATTACTTTCTTACTCCTTATATTTAAAGGTTAGAAGAGGCTTACATTCTAAGAGTTTAATAAGGGCTTTTTTTTTCTTCCAAGCATTCTCTCACAGTATTTGATAATTCTTTTTGTATTCACAATATGCTACATTCCTCAGTAAATTCTTAGCCTCAGCAAATACTCTATATAACTATTCTCTTGCCTTAAAAATTTATTTCAATTAAATATATTTTCAATTTAATATTTATTAAGCTCTTAATATGTGCAAAACACTATATTGGGACACTGGAGATCCAAAGATAATCCTAAAGAAGCTTACATCCTGCTTGAGGTACAAAAACATGTGTCCAGATAAGACAACATAAAGTAGTTTCAAGAAAGATAGAACACTAACAATTAGGGGCATCACCTGAGCTTTGCTTTGAAGGACTAGAAATTTCATGAAACAGAGATAAGTAAGTATTACATTCTAGACATGGACATACAATCATGCAAAGGAATGGAACCTAGAGACATAATTTATTATATAAGGAAGAGTTTACAGGCCAGTTGAACTAGAATGAAAAGTTCAGGGAGGAGAATAATATGATTTGGATTTGCCAGCTGTGTGCAGGATGGGTTGGGGATTGGAGAAATTGGAAGAAGGGAGACCAAGTGGGAAACCAATGCAACAAGCTTATTGCAATAGGCTGTAGCTTCATGAGTGGATACTCTATCCTTGGATTTGAAGGTCAGAACATCATATCTGATAGCAAATGTAATTATAAAATGGCTGCCCTAAATGTCTCAAGTGTATTTGTGGACTTAGTGCTTAGAGATTAGAGAAGGTATCCTTTTTATATGAAATTATGCAGTACAGTACTCTAATATACTCATATACTTCTGTAGCAAGATTACATGGTAAAATTAAAATAAGGGAGAGAGTCTGAAAGCTTAGTGATGATACTAATTGGAAATGTTATCAGATCATTTTATTAATAATAGTTCAACAAGGAATTGCTTATATTGTAAAGCTGTCCTTAAGAAAGATGTGGCTTATGAAAATACTTCAACTCCCATAATGCCAGAACAAAAGCCCTATTCATGTCCCTTATGATATCATGGTGATTGTGCTTAACCAGAAAACAGATATTGTTCCCAAAGTCCATTTAAAGATTTAAATGCCTAAGTTACTCTATCAGTACCGAGGAAGATGGTGACTTTTTTTTTTTTGCAGAAACAGTATAATATGCAACACCTTCTTCCAAGAAAAAAAAAAGCATTTAAGGTAGTCATAAAATATAAACATGCAAAACCCATACAATATATCAGTCCATATATATTTACATTGTCACACACATGAATATGACAGAAACTCTATTAAAAGCATTATTTTTTTAATATTTGGAGTATGGTATCAGAGAACTTGAAGAGGACTTAAAAATCACATACTCGACTTTCATCCCTACTTCCATCATTGTTCAGAGGAGAAAACTGAGAATAGGCCAGCCTAGTGACAGGATTACTACTCTCTTGGGTACGAAGGTGAAATTTGCATCCAACTTGTTTCTTTAGATATGTTTAACAGGAGGAAGTTGAATAGAAAAGGAAGAAATGTTATGATTTTCAGATAGCTAAGGAAAGTTGAGTTTGTGTCTCTATGTGCATGTGCGTGTGTGCATAGTACGTGTATGTAGCAGGTAGTATCTTCATGTCATACACACTATTGAAAACTCTTAGATGCAACTCCTATGAAAATATTTCTGTCAGTTAATGTCCACAGAACTACTGCCACAGCTAAGTAACCTGTTGTTAAAATATTCTTAGTGAGACAGATTTACACACGTGCATTTCTGAACACTGGTGATATTTTGGGTGGTTTCAATTAACTCAGCCATTGAGTGCTATCTTTGTAAAGGCAGAACTCTTTTGTTAACATCTTTTAGGCTTACCTTTTAGAGACTTTTTTTTTTTCATTTTGATTTAGTTTCTGGATTGCTGGATTGCAATGCACATCTGTTCTCTTCCTCACTCCTTTTTACTTAATATTCCAAGAGCAGAGACAGTGATTAACAACCGACACCTCCTCTGAGCTCCCATTTTCAAACACAGCAGGTCAGAAAAGCTGTTTTAACTGTGTTGTGATATATGAAATGCTGGTCCCAGGTGAAGCACTCCAGGCCACAGAAAGTGAAGCCTTAGGGTGCACGTTATTTTACTAGCCATATTTTGCATACCATTGATCTCCATGTCCATTTCAAGCTCATTATTTGTTTTCAAGGTGTATGCTTTCTTTCTTCTCTGCACTTTCTAAATGCCAAGATCTTTCATGAAAAATGTAATTTCTCAAGTGTGAACTTCTGTTCCATCTTAAGACCTCCCAACATCTAACAATATAACTATTTAACTTATTGAAGTATATAGGTGCCGTGATGTGGTTTTAAAATATATTCTCAACATAAGAATTTTTTTGTTTTCCTTTTAGGACAGGGCTAACAGAAAAGTTTACATAGATAAAGTTGAACAACACAAATAATGATATATAACCAAAACTGCTAATTAGAAAGTCATGATCACATAGAGAAATCACAGCAAAGCTTGTGATTTCATCAAGTTCAAAATGTTGGAAATAATATGTCCCAATAATCCCAAATAACTATTATCCAAGGTCCATGTCACAATGGAGAGCCATATTTATCTTCATCAATTCTTGACTTAATGTTATTATTTATATCAGCAAAGGTGAATCATTCATGACACCATGATATACTTTGCTTTCATTAATAACAAAATAAATATCATTTTGTACAATTTGTACCATTATCAAAATTATTTAATATAGATTTTCCATCCTCATCTTTGAAACACACACTAATGCAATCCACCAGATTTCAGAAGAGAAATAATTGTCACTCACACATCTTTCAGATTCTTTACTTACTATATGAAACTATTACAAGATCTGCAAGGCATCCTGAAATTAATGAAACAACTACATAAATCTCCAAAATAGTTCAGAAAGATAATAATAAACATAAAACATTTCAAAGAAATAAAGAAAGAAGTTAGACTTCTAAAGGAAGAAGTCAAAACGTCTAACAAGAAAACAGAATATAAAACAAAAACAGCAAGAAAAAGTCATAATCTCTCAAATATCAGATTTACCAAAGAGGAGAAAGTCAGGATTAGAACTCAAAAAACTCTAAGGCAGAAAGACGATCAAAAGTTGGCAAAATCAGAACATATGACCATTACACAAAAACAAGAAACCTGAATTTGAAGAGAGTATACTAAGAAATATTCTAAGAATTATAGGCCTGGTAGAGGGAAAATAATATGCAATAGAGAACTTGAATATCATGCTCCAAAATATAATAAAGAAAAATTGCAAATGACTATTAGAAGTAAACTTCAAAGTACGATTTAAGAGAATCCACAGGACACCAAAAGAAGCTCCAAATTTAATCCCCAAGATACATCATAGGGGAAAAATACTCTAATTGTAATAGCTAAAAAAAATTTTGTAGCAAGCAAGGAACAAATTGTATTGTAAGGAGAATAATTAGAATATCAAAGGATTCTTTTCCATGTATAATACAATAAAGGAAAAATTGGAATATAATATTCTGAAAAGCAAAGATTATTTAGCATCCAAAAATAACATACTTTACAAAGCCGAACCAGAACAGCAAAGAAATTTGAAAAGTCAACAAAAGGGGCAAATGCAAGAAATTCTAACCTGAGATAAATATATAACATGAAAATGGATCAAACAGAAAGTTAAATTTTGAGATAGTATTGAAAGTCTAAGAAGTGAATATATGTTTTCATGTGAATAGTCTCAGATATAGTCATGAATTGTGGTGGTGATTGGGATAACTTTTATTTGTGCTTTGATCTTTTTAAAACAATAACAAATCAACTTTTCCTGAGAGATAATGAGAAAGGCAAAGAGCATCAGTAGACTAAAATATCTAAAATATCTAAGGTAAGGAAAGGAATGAGCATTTATATAAAACTTACTATGTGCCAGGCACTGTACTAAGTGTCTGGAAGGAAAGGGATTAAAAGATATAATGGAAAAAATCAAGAGGAGAATGAGGAGGGGGAGTTAATCCCATTCCCTCATTATTAAATTAGTGTTATAGAGATGGCGTAATGTAGAGAAACTTTCCTTGGTGATCAAGAGTAGAGGTTAAATATCAGTAAATATTTAAAAATAAAGGCAAGGGTTAACCTAACAAACTAAATTACCTCAATCAATGAGACAGTAAAAATAGAACAATGAAGATAACAGTAATGGTAGAAAGGAACTAAGAAAAGAGATACTGGAATCAAATTAGAGCAATCAAAACAATCCACAGAGATTAACATCATTTGAAATATAGAGAAAATGTATGTATATATTGAATATTTGAATTTAAAGGAAGAAGACAAAAACTTAACAATTAGATGAAAAATGCAAATGAATTTACATCCCTAAATTTAAAAAAAAAGAAAGCAAATGGAGAAATATGTTTTTAAATTACTGCACAAAAGAAATATTTAAAATAGATAAATTCATACAAAAGGAAAATTATGGCATGGGAAAAATCATCTGTGCCTCTGGATACTCTGAAAATGAGGAGATGAAATCATAATTTTTAAAAAGAAAATGATAAACTAATAATGCCAGAGAGAGGCAAATAGAAATTTACACTAGGCTCAAAGATACTATAGACAATGAAAAATGGTTATTATCAAATAAAAATGTATCAGATGGTGTATTGTTTAATTCATAAAATAATGGATAAGCAAAGTTCAAAAAAAGATCTAAATAATAAGGCACTTTTAGGCTATTTTAATATTCCTATTTCAGAACTGGATAAATACAAAAGTAAGACAAGCAAGATGAAAGATATATAGCTGACCAAACTGTCAAAAAATATTTCATTTGTCTATGGTGACTTGTGACTAAAAATGTTTTTTTTAATGTATTTATTTTTTTATTTTTATATTTTATATTTTATTTTAATGTATTTATTTCTCAGGAACTCATGTTACCTTTACAAAAAGTGATCATGTGATAGGAAGTGATCATGAAGTAATCACTGACAAATGATAAAATGCAAAAATAAACATATCCTTCACAGATTAAACCATAAGAAAAAATATTAATTGATGAGCAATATATGAAAAAAATAAGTAAACCAAAGGAGAAACTAAGTAATGGTATTCTGAATAATAAGGGGAAAAAAATCACAAAAATGTATAAAACTATGTTGTAGAGAATAGCAATGAGACAACAAACCAAAGGGTATGCCATGAAGCTAAAACAAATCTCAGATAAAAAAAACAAATTATTTCTGAAATCTTATAGTAAAAAAATAGAAAATACAAAGTTCGATAAACTGACCATAGAAAATACGAAGCTCAATAAACTGACTCAATAAACTTAAAAGGCTAGAAAATAAACGCATTAGCTTCCCTAAAACAACAAGAAATATTGAAAATTTGAGGGGAAAAAAGTATGAAACCAAGAGTAGAAAGTTGATAAACAAAGCCAAAAATAATATTGTTCTTGTTTTGCTTTTCTTCCAAGTATAGGCATACAAATATCCTTTTTAATATGAAAAACTAATCATTTGCCAAAATCAAGCATGATATGCTTGGGAATATACTAGAAGCTTTGCCAATAGATACAACAGTAAAGTAATGATGCCTACTTTCCTCACTATTCTTTGATTTAATTCTAAAAATGCTAGCAATAGCAATAAGACAAGATAAAGAAACTAAAGATGTGTAAAGATAAAGAAAAACTCCAATATAATAAAAACAGCATTACTGTTGAAATTAATTTGTAGTCTTAATGCTATATTAATCAAATTATCAAAGGGACACTTTATAGAATTTGACTTAAAAATTTTAAATATATTAGCAGGGAATAAAAAAGATCTAGAACATCAAGGTAAATAACAACAACAACAACAAAGTAGGAAAGGTGAAATATTAGTTACTGACCCCGAACTATATTATAAAGCAGCAACCACCAAAATAATTTCATATTAGATAAAACAATAGAGAAGTAGACCAGTGGAGGAGACTAGACAAGGGAGAACCAGGAAAAAATGGAATTCAATGACCCAATGTTTGTTAAATGAGAAAATACAAATTAGTTAGGAAAGAACTCCTTATTTGACTAAAACCTAGTGGGAAAATTGGAAAGCAGTCTGGCAAACATTAGACCCAGATTAACCTCTTGTTTCATATTCCACAATAAATTCAAAATGATTGAATGACCTTACCATTAAAGATAATATTATAAGAATTTTGGAAAAGAAATAGTTTAATACCTTTTACAGCTACAACTAGCAGCATTAACCAACCAAGAGACATTGATAATTATAAAAGATAAATTAATTTGGAAAAGTTTCTGCACAACCAAGAAATAATGCAGCTAGGTTAAAACGAGGAATAGTTAAATGGCAAGGGGGTAGGGGGAGAATCTTTGTAACAATTATTTTTCATATAAGGGTTTAGTATCCAAGATATATAGACACTAACACAGGAAAACCTAGGAAGGAACAATAAAAGGCAAATATTTTAAAGTAACTACCAAATACATATCTAGAACTTAATTTGCTGGAACATGGAAAAAAATCTATAAATACAAGAACAAAACAATCTTAAAAATAGTAAAAGAGGACAAACAATTGGAGATAAGTCTACTGTTTATGGTTGGATCATGCTAATATAACAAAAAGGACAGTATTACCTAACTTTTGCTTATAGATTTAGAGCCATAAAATTATCAAAGGAATACTTTATAGGTCAGGATACAACTACAAAAATTATTTGTAGGAAAAAATTCTAGAATCCCTGGATAAGTAATAAGGAAAAATAAGAATGAAGAGAGTATAGCATTACAAGGTTGCAAACTTTACTACAAAGCAGGGATAAGTGAGTTGGGGCAGTGGATAGACTTGCAGGGGTGGGGAATCTGTGCCTTGAGGTCACATGTGGACTTCTAGGTCAGTTACAGCCTGTTGACTGAGTCTAAATTTTACAGAACTAATCCTTTTATTAAGGGAATTTGTTCTGTGAAGTTTGGATTCAGTCAAAGGGCCACACTTAAGGACCTTGAGGGCCATGTGTGGCCTTGAGGCCACAGGTTCCCCACACCTGGAGATAGAGTATTGTATTTGGAGTCTAGTAGAAAAGTTTAAATCTTATCTCAGACATTTATTAACCATGTGATTCTGAACAAATAACTTAACCTCTCAGTCTCAGTTTTCTTATCTTCAAAATTGGGATAGTAATAGTATCTACCTCAGAGAGTTTCTATAAAGTGCAAATGAGATAGCAAAGATAATTGGCTTTATAAACCTTAAAGTGCTATATTTATGTTACCTATTATTATTAACATTATTATTTTAAAGATAGCAACCCAGATAAATATAATAGACTCGATAAGCAAGAAAACAAAACAAATTTAAAAAAATTAATATGATGTTCAATAAACCCAAGAATATAAATTATTGGAAGACACACTTGTCTCTACTTTAATGAGAACTATAGGGAAAAG
This sequence comes from Vombatus ursinus, assembly GCF_900497805.2. Lineage (NCBI taxonomy): Eukaryota > Metazoa > Chordata > Mammalia > Diprotodontia > Vombatidae > Vombatus > Vombatus ursinus. The sequence continues at coordinate 43,422,721 of NW_020954569.1, read as the reverse complement.
TGTAAAGTAATTTGGAAATTAAGCTGATAGCATCTGTCACCACATGCCACAAAAAGCTAAAATGGATGAGAATTGAATATATGAGCTGATTTTTTTTAAATAGATAAAGAGAAGAGTCACTATTCACAACACTAGTTAGTGGGAAGATTCTTAACCAAATAAAGGACTGAGAAGATCATTACTACAGACAAATAAACTACTTTGATTACATAAAATTATAAATCTTTTGTGCAAATAAAATCAGTGGAGAATAAACCTGACCAGCTTAATAATGTATTAATAATGTTTTTTCCAAATCTTTTTACTTTTCTTATACAAAAAAGGATTAGTTCAAAGTGGTAAGAATCATATACCAAATAAAGAAAAATTAAGGCTCAATCCATTTATAAAATAATGGAAAACCTCACGAAGGAAAAAAAAAAGTTTACGAAATAATATTGAAGGTGCCAATCTTTATAGCATCCACTTAGCATCTCTTACCCACAAACTGCCATAGTTATAACAAAGACACAAGTTGACATGAAAATTATGTGGCACAGTGGATAGAGGGATGGACTTGGAGTCAGAAAACTGAATTCAAAACTGGTCTCAGACATTTAACTAGCTATGTGACACTAGACAAGTTATTTATTCCCTGTTTACCTCTGTTTCCTCATCTTCAAAATAGGGATAATAATAGTACCTATCTCTCAGGGTTGTTGTGAGAATTCAATGAAATAATAATTGTAAAGTGTTTACCACAGTGCCTGACACAGTCAGCATTACATGAAATATGATGATCATGATGATGACAATGATGTCATGTGTCCATCCTGAAATCCACCATGGCGCAAAAATTCTGCCAGCTCGCCTCACCCTTTAATTGCCTTGCATGGATAAAACAAGTGGCAGATTTTAATTCTGTCAAACCACATGAGACGTGTCTGTTTCCTATTCATCATATAGGGATGCCTAAATGTGCAGAAACTCTGTCTGAAATAACCTCACCAACTTCCTTAAAAATCTACAAAAACTGTTTCAGCCTAACCAGAGAAAGGAAGGAAAATCAAGGGAAGAATTATAACAGGGAGTCAGAATATGTGACTGACTATCCCATACCTAAAAGAAAGGGAATTGGAAAAAAAAAAGATGGAGTCAGTCCTGTCCCCCTAGAGAACACTCAAGGTAGGAACTCAGGCTAACAACCCCTAAAACTTCTGCCTACTCTTTTGCATGTACCTACCAACAAAGGGAAGGTATCAGAAAGTGAGTGAAGGGAAAATATAAAAAATCTGTTAAAGAAGAATTTCAAGAATAAATTCAATAAAAGTTTTAACAAACAGGAAAATCAACAGAGAGAATCCTAAAACTAGGGGAAAAATGTATTAAATCTTTAACAAGATTACAAAGCTCTCATAATAAAAGTAACAATGAAAAAAAAAAAGGAGAATGAATCAATGCCTCATGAAATGCAGAATACCATGAACTTCCAAGAAAAGATAGAATATAAAGACATTTCAAAATGATTCAAAAAAGAAATGCAATTCACAAAAATAGATGTAGGCATGAATATAATATAAAACTTAGAGATGTCAATTCACAATTTAAAAAAAAAAACTCAATTTGCAGAGTAGAAAAAAATCACTAAGGAAGAATCCCTCTAAAGCAGTGGAATAAAGTTTATATATATGGAACAAAAAAAATACTGAAGTAGAGGAAAATCTGGCAGAATAAAAAGAGATGGCAATAACATTAAGTGAATACATGACCTTTATATGACTAACCCAAATGACTTTGAAGACAGAATGAAAAAAGGCATCTTAAGGATCTTAAGTCTCAAAGAACATGACAAACCATAAAACTTCAAAACTAGAATGCAAGAAATAACATAAGAAAACTTCCCAGAAACTCTTTATTAAAAATAATTCACCAATAAAGACAATTCATAGGAACATGATGGTTGACAGGAAAAAAAAAGGATTATGAAGCAAGATCTATAAAGTTAATAACACATAATTTAGGTAGGAGAGTTCTAACTTGGTACATTAAAACTTCAATCCTAAGAGAAAAGCACAGAGTTAAAACAAACACAAGTATTTACAGAATAACAAATAAAGATATGCAAGGAACTAAAGACAAAGTACGTGTGCAACATTTCAAGAATGGCCAAAAAAATCTGTGACAAATGAACGTAATGCATTTAGGAATATACAAGTATGAGGGATTCAGAGAAACAAGAAAATTTTATGAACAGTTCATGTATACAGAATTAAAATAAGTAGAACCAAAAGCAAATATATTCAATAATTACTAAACCAAAAGGAAGTCAAGCTTTGAGTAACTGAAAAAACCTGATAGTCCAGGCGGGGGGGGAACTAATGAAGTATGATTCTTTCTTCATAGATAAGAGGCAGGGGACTCTGAGGGTTGAGTGTTTCCTCCACTATCAGATGTGGTCACTGCATCAGGTGTGTTTTTGCTCCTTGTTTTGTTGTTGCTGTTTCAAGGTTGGGTTCCAAGTGGCATAGGGTAAAGAGAATGAGGGAAATAATATTTTTTTTCCAGAAATGGGTTCAGTATAAAGACAAAAGAGAGAAATAAAATGTGTGCATGTAAACATGTAAGTCACAAATTAATGACTCTCCCTGTCCCATATGCCCAGAGGACACAAAATGCTTCTGGCGACAGAAATAATGGCTTTCAAGCTGCTGAGAAATTTTTGATATAACCTAAAAGTGAAGAATTGGACAATTTACACATTTTGAAAAAAGTAGCACTAGCAATATTGATCTTCCTTTCATGGGATTTTAAAATATTTTCTCAAACTGAAATGCACTGACCTATTCAAAAATTTGTTTTACATTGTCACCTACAACTCCACTAAATATAAAAGTAACAAGAAACACAACTTTTCTCCTAAAATACAGTTTCCCATCAGACAATACCCTTTCATGAAAATATAGAGTGTGAAAATCAGAAGAAAGCATTCATAAATTTATCAAGGTATGTAGAGAAAATGAGAGGAAAATATTCATTGTCTTTGATGCCTGTGGTTAACCTTGAACTTGAGAGGGAGAGGTCTAGAAAGAGACAGATGGACACAGAAACACAGACAGACTTAGAGACAGAGAAAGACTGAACAGTGAACTAGTGAGTGTGTATAGGGACAATGGCCATCCTAGTCTGCTCTCTAAAATAATTATTAGAAATTTTATGAACAGCGGAAATAGTACTGTTCTTCTAAGAAATTCAAAATGATTAGCAAACAATGCGTCTATCCTCTCAAAGGCTCATAAGGTTCCATCCCCTTTTGTTTTCTTCAAAACAAAATGTGCTATGTCTTGCTGACCTCATAATATTTTCAGAGTATCTTCCCCTTCCTCCTTCCGCCTCACCCTTCAGTCAGTCAGAATTTCCCTGTCTTCTATCCTATTCCCTTAGGGTCCAGCCCTGGGGTTTTCAAGGTAATCCAATAGCCTAGTCTGTGCTCAAGTGTTAGTGAGTGCTAATGTGTTACTTTGAGGTGATATATTTACATTGCATCAAGGGTCTTTTAGAAACACAAGGCCATATCCTAATGGAATGATTCATTGATTCTTGGTGGGAATTTGAGGAGGGTCTGTAGCAGAATGGGGATAGAAGAGGGAGGAATGGAGAATGAACTTTGGGCAGGGGGGCTTTGTTTTTTGGAGCACTTTCAACAGTATATCACAATATATCTTCTGCCCTGTTTATTGAGAAGACTTGATTCTAGAGCAGTCCTAATTAGAAATCCAGAGTACTTCATAGTAGGCATATTAACAAGATAATTTCTCATGTTTTGTTTCCTCTGAAGAATATAAGAACAACATCTTTTCAAATTGAATTTCTGATTCTTTCACTCCCCATACTTCATCAGCAAATTGAAATTGGATCAAAGACTAAGTGCTGAGTGAAATTGTTATTAACATATGGTTGAAATGCTATCAAAATATTACCACAAAAAATCTGGAATTGGGGATTTCCTTGAACATATTTAGAAGCTTCTCTGAAACCCCTCTAAATACACTAATCGATGCTTTTCTGCTTTCAGAATTTGACTGAAAAAAAGTAGCAAGGCGAGTTCTCCTGGAAAGCGTTTAATGCTTCCACATCTCCTACCCAGCACACCTGAAAGAGAACTAGTCTCTGAGTCAGGAAGACCTGGGTTTAACCTTGTCACTGACAACTACCAGCTGTGTGAACCTGGGCAGTTTACTTCACCTTTCAGTGCCCCCAGATAACTAGAATCAGCAAACATTTATTATGCCCCTACTACTGGCTAGGCACTGGGGATACGTATATAAAGGATAAAATAATCCCAACTTGCAATGAGCTTATTACATTGGAGGAGACAATACGTATACGAATAGAAAGTAACTACACATACACACACAAACACATTTATCTGTCATTCAATCAATTATTAAGTGCCTACTATGTGCGAGGCACTATGCTAAGCATTGGGTATACAAAGAGGCAAAAGACAATCCTTGCCCTCAAGGAGCTTACAATCTAAAGGATGAATGTTTATACATAAATGTATATATGTATACAATGTTTACACATATATGTGTATATATTCATATATGTATTTGCACATATTACATAAAAAGTGCTGATCTGCATTAGTAAAATGAGTTCTTCATGAGGTGCTCCCTACATTAATGAAATCACAGGTTGGTTGCAAAGAAATAAATCCTGTCCCCCCCAAGTAAACTATCATTCCTGCTATATTGTATATATGATATATACTGTATATATAATGCTATATTGTATATATAATCCTTTAGGATTAATGTAAGGAGCCAACACTAAAAATAAAGTAAAATCTTTTTATTTGGACTTTTCAGGTGATGATTTTAGCAGAGGAAGAATTAAACTGTTCATATCACCTGAAAGGGTCAGCCAATCCCTGATTTCAAATCAAGGTATTTTCAGGACCTCTTTTAAAATAACTTGAGAGTAGCACCTGGAGCAAAATGAAGTGAAACTATTCCTTTTATCTTTCAGAAAGTCCTGCTAATAGGACTCAACTTTGTTCTTCCCTGCTCTCATTCATTTTCTCCCTCAAACATGCTTTTTCTTTCTGACAAAATAATGATTTCATTTGAACCACTGATGATTATCTGACTACATCAGACTTGAAAACTGTAATTTGAAAAAGGTGACTCCTCTGCATTAGTAAAGGCCAGCACAGCCTTATTCCTTTTCAAAGGCAGATATTAAAGAGTTTCTTTTAGATTTAAGCTGACATTCTTTGTTCAGGAATTTTAAATGCTGTAGAATATTAAAGCCTCATTTTTATCTGTAAAATATGCTTTTAAAATCTGGTCTCAATGAGGCTGTTTCATTCCCTGGGCAATTCTAAGTGACATTAAACACAAATGAATTAGGCCTGCTATGAATCAATTAATGGAAAATTGTATGTAAAAAAAAAAAGCAAACAAACTAAAAAAACACCTCTGTGATGGTTAACTGTAACCAAGCAAAGGTCTGGAAAAATCAACAGTCCTGGATTTGAATCCTAGATAAACCCATTGACTTGGGATGTGACCTTGAGCAAGTCATTTAATCCAATTTATTCCCAGCTTTCTTGACTATAAAAATAAATTAGTCATTAATTACCTGACGGAGCATCCCAGGTTGTCAAAGGGCATGCTGGAAGATTTTTTTAAAATATATTTTATTTTTTCCCAAATTACAAATTAAAACAATTTTTAAACTTATTTTGGAGTTTTGAGTTCCAAATTCTATCCCTCCTTTCCTTCCTCTCTCCCTGAGATGGTAAGCAACGAGATATATGTTATACATATACAATCATGTAAAACATGCTGGAAAACACTTTCAAAAACACACTAAAGTGCTGTCTACAATTAAAAAATACTTATAAGTATAAACCAATAAGTACAAAAGGGAAAAAAAAGTTAAATGTTACTTTCAAAAGAAGCTGTTGGGAAACTGGGGAATAAGGCTGTTGTGGGAGGAGGGGAGCTATCCAGTAAAGGACTTTGGAAAAAATGATACTAAAAAACTGCATTTTGTCTCTTGAGCGGTGAAATATGAGAGACAATGTGCCATAGTGGAACTTTAGGAGGCCCTAAATTTTAGCCCTGCTTTTGACACATCTTTGGCTCTTTGACCCTGGGGAAGTTATTTAAATCTCTGCCTTGAATAACTCTCTTAAAACTTATCACTTGTAAAACTGCTGCAGATCTGTATTGCTACAGAGAATTTCTTCAGCCCTGTAGTCCCTATGCCAATGAAATAAGATTTGACCAGACCACAGAGGATGAAATATGCCTTTCTCAATTTTGTTTTTCCAGTCCCTCTTCATAGAACGTTTCTGTCTCTTTGTAGTTTTCTGTCCCTGTCTTTTGTTTTATTTGTTGTGTTGAGTTTTTCCCCCTTGTCTCTTGCTTTTCCCTGATTTTGAACCAGTCCCTTCTGGACTATGTACATTTGTCTCCCAAGAATCCATGCTTTACTTCTTCCTTTTAACCTTATAACACACAGTTTTAGTAGAAACTGTTGTAACAAAAAAATATACTTCATGGAATATCTAACATCTTTAAACGGCCCTCAAGGAAAAATCAAGGAGTCAGTCAAAACAATACCTGTGCATTTAAGGGGAAAGAAATGTTGCATCTTATGGCGAAACTTGATGAGTTGTTTCAGTCATGTCCAATTCTTTGTGACCCCATTTGGGATTTTCTTGGCAAAGATACTGGAGTGGTAAGTCATTTTTTTCTCCAGCTCACTTTTAGAGTTGAGGAACTGAAGTAAGCAACATTATGTGACTTGCTTAAGGTCACACAGCTAATAGATTTCTGAAGCTAGATTTGAACTTGTGAAGCCTAATTCTAAACTCAGTGCTCCATCTGCTGCATTTTCTAGCTACCCTATATAGGATATATATATACTTTCAATTTAGTGTTGAAGAGGTGTCAATCTAAGACAGAGTTCTGGCAAAACTTGCCTTTGGTTTAATAGAAGGGGAAAAAAATTTCTGCGAACTCTTCTTTTCAGTTTTTTTTTTCTTAGTATTACTGCTTCCTGATGTGTAGACATGACTCTGAATTCCCCTGCATGTCATGTAAATAAAGGTTAGAAGGATGATTCAATAAACTTGATTCTGTGACTTACACTCCATGTTTCCCAATGATTTTTATTGCAAAATGAGAACTCCTGCATTTCAAATCTTGTTAGTGTGGATTGTTTAACTGAAGGGCATGTACACTTTATTGATCAGCATTAGAGATTTGTTAAGATTTGGGATGTCCCGTGTTCTTTGTCATTAAATAAGAATGAATGTGGTTACTGCAGAAGGGACTACATCCTGTTTTTGAAGTGCATTACACTTTTTCAATTCATCTAGAAACGCAAAGGCTAGGTAGCCTTCACTATCATGACACCTTACAACTCAATTCAATTCAACCAAATTCATTCAATAAATATTTACTAAACATCTGCTCCTTTACAGTGGTTTTTGTTTGGCCCTTGAGGATACAAAGATTTAGAGTTAAATGAACTCCTTCAAAATAAGAACTATTTTCACTAATGTCTCTGTATCCTCAGGGCCTAGCACAATGTCTGTCACAAAGAAAGCATTAAATAAATGCTTACTGGTTGAGTGATAGAAAAAAAAAAAGAAAGAAAGAAAGCTAATCTAGTACCTGCCCTCAAGGTGCTTATAATCTAATAAGGAATAAAACATGAACTTTTTAAAAGCACATTACAGGGAACAGAAAGTTTTCACATATATGAATATCCACTAAAAAAAAAAAAAAAAAAAAAACAATTTCCCAGAGACAGCATGGTGTAGTGAATAGAGAGCTGATATGGAAGCCAAAAAGGCTTTGATTCAAGTCTTGCCTTTGACAGCTTTACTGACTAGTTGATCTTGAATGAATCACACCCTCTTGGAGATCAAGGCAATTCTGTAAGATTTTAACTAATGAAGAAGGAGACATTCTTCTTTGGTTTAATAGAAGGGGAAAAAAATTTCTGGGAACTTTTCTTTGCAGTTTTTTTTTTTTCTTAGTATTACTGCTTTTCATTGATAGAGGGAGTTCTCTCAACCAGGAGCTTTGTTAATACCAATGAAACCATGAGTCTAGTTCCTATGCTGTAAAACCTTCAGTCAATGTCTCAGTGCAACAAGGAGGTGGCCCTAGGTTTTCCAAGTTATTATGACAGAGCACAATCTATGGCAGGTCCTCACAAGTTTCATCATTACTGGCCTACCTTCTCTTCTTCACAGAGAGCAACACTTCATATCTTGTCTCCATGACTTTTCACTGGCTGTCCTTCATTTCTGGAGTGTCCTTTCTCACCTTCTTTCAAAATTTAGTGCAAACACCACTTTCTACAGGAGTCCCTCCCTGGTTCCCCCAGCTGCTAGTTATTTCTGTTCTCCAGATGATTTTTTATCCATTTTTAACGTTTAATGAAAAAGAGCTCTTAGGAGTTGAAGGGCTAAGCTGAGAGGAAGTGTTACGTATGCATCTTGCACATACTTATCTTACATTGTTTGTTGGTTAGCCTTTTCCCAGTTGTGTTAGAATCTTCATGATCCCATTTGGGGTTTTCTTGGAAAAGATACTGGAGTGGTTTGCCATTTCTTTCTGATTACAGATAAGGAAACAGAGGTAAACAGTGTCAAGTGATTTACCCAGGGTCACATGGCTAGTTAAGTGTCTAGATTAGACTGGATTTGAACTCATGCCTTCCTGACTCCAGGTCTCACACTCTGTGCAGTATGGCACCACCTAGCTGCCCTATAATTACCTTATTGTGATCCATATTTTATTCCTCTCATTAGAATGTAACGTCCTTAAGCACTGTGCCTGGCACAGTGGATGATTAGTGAATGCTTATTTATTGATTTATCTCATCTGTTTCTTCTAAGAAGCCTAAAAGATTGGTGAGTTAGATATTATGTCCATTCTTCTCAATGCCACCTAGCAATTGGTAAGGTTGGGATTTGAACTCATGTCTTCTGATTACAGCTCCTTCCCCCCTCCACTATGTTAGAGCTCCCAGGATTGTTACATAGATTTTTTAGGAAGCAGAGACCAAAATATCACATTAAATTTTTCAGATAGAACAAATGTTTTTGTTTTCTCCATTTTTGTACATATTCTTAGAACTGGCCCCCTATCTAGATGAAACAAGGAGTTGTGTTATTTAAGGGACACAGGAAAAGCTCAACAAATCACATCTGAAATGACATCTTTAGCAATTCATTTCTCAGGGATAAGTAATTACCCTCTGAGATCTTTTAATATTCACTTACTTCTTTGGGGTGAAATCCTATAACCCAAAATATTAGAGCTGTAGGGAATCTTACAGTTCAATCACAAGTGCCTTACTGTGAACTAGTTAAATCAGCTCATAACTCTCTCCCGAAGTCTTTATATGTTTACAGATGACTTAAAAACTTCAGCATTTTTTGTATTTGACTATGTTACTACCATGGGTGGTAGAATTTATGTGGGTATGCAACATTTAGGCATTGGTGCTGCTAGAGTTTTGTCTATCTGCACATGTTACAATCCTAGGCTTTCTGCAGTGTACAGAACGCATTAGATACTTATGTAACTAATTAACCACCTAGACTGAAGTACATCATTTGGCCCCCAAGAGGCACTATGCCCAGTCCACAAACCCGGGGAATATCAGAGGAGAATCAGTGTCCATGCCTGTGCACTCTTCCCAATGGGGATGGTACTCCTCACTGTTTATCATGAGTCACTACAACTATGAAAAGTACTTACTCCTCACCTTCTACTGGCTCGTATTGGTTGAAGACTGAATCTAGCCCCAGTTTCTATACAGATGTATGCTACAACTGGTAATAAACTCAGAAACTAAGACCAGAAAATGCCAATTCTTGTTTTGTTTTGTCCTACTCCATTGCAGAAACACAGGTGAGGCATCCCTGTGTTGCAGCTCCTCCAAAGGAAAACCCAGGATTGAGTATGGATAGGCATCTCTTTCTCTCCCATTTCAACCACCCTTCACCCTAGAAACATATGGCAAAAAGTCTCAAGGGCAAAATAAATGGAAATTCAAGGAGAGTAGGAAAATTACAAACATTTCCCACATTTTCTGTGACTTCACTGATCCATTACTCCCAGTCACTTTCAGCAGGCATTAGAAAAGTCTGTTTCATTGCTATCAAAAAAAATTATTAAAGTTTGAGAGAAAAGTGCTATTTGCAATTATGACAAGTTTGAATTCCAGCTCTATGATCTAAAGCAAGTCACTTAACCTCTCTAGGCCTCAGTTTTCTCACCTATAAAATTGAGGGGAGGGTTGAAATAGACAATATCTAAGATCAAATCTAAATGTGTTATGCTATGATCCTAGAAAATCTATAAAGATATAATCATGATGTAGATAGAGAATTTTTAATATTTTTCTAATTACATGTCAAAATAATTTTATTATTCATTTTTTAAAATTTTGAGTTCCAAATTCTCCCTCTCCTTTAATTTCCATCCCCCTTGATTATGGATTATACAAGAGCAATCATGCAGAAAATATTAGCATATTAGTCATGTCATAAAAGAAAACACAGACCAGAAAATTTTTAAAAAATGAGAAAAATAAAGAAAGTGAAAAATGTATGCCTCAATCCACGTTCAGACTAGATCCATTCTTTCTCTGGAAGTGAATAATATTTTTCAACACAAGTTCTTCAGAATTGTCTTGTATCATCATTTTGCATAGAATAGCTAAGTCATTCACAGTTGATCATCATACAGTATTGCCGTAACTGTATATACTCTTCTCCTTGTTATGCTCACTTCACTTTGCATCAGTTTATGCAAATCTTTCCAGGTTTTTCTGAAAGCATCCTGCTAGTCTCTTCCTATAGCACGATAGTATTCCATTACAATCATATGCAATGACTTGTTCAGTCATTCCTCAACTGATGGTCATCCCCTCAATTTCCAATCATTTGCCGCCACCAAAAGAGCTGCTATACATGTTTTTTACTATATAGGTCCTTTTTCCTTTTTTTTTAATCTCTTTGTGATAAAGGTGTAGTAGTGGTATTACTGGGTGAAAGGGTATGCACAGTTTTATAGCCCTTTGAGCATAGCTCCAAATTGCTTTCCAGAATGGTTGGATCATTTCACAAATCCAAAGGAGTAAGCTTTACATGTCCCAATTTCCCCCACATCCCCACTAACATTTGTCATCTTCCTTTTGTGTTATATTAACTAATTTAATAAGGATGAGGCGGTATGTTAGAGTTGTTTTAATTTGTATCATATCCCATCATTTATCTTTCCCATCCCTTAATTTTATTTTTTTTAGATGTCCCATTATAGTCAACTCACACTCACGCCCTCTGTCAATATATGTTCCTTCTAACTGGCCTCTTTAGGCTATTGCCTGGGCCTTGTCAGTTGTTTTGAGTTATGTCTTGCCACTGGACTCCAAAGTCTCCGGAGGAGATAGTGAAGCTGATGACTTCACACACTTGCAAGTCAAAATATCACCCTACTGATGTCATTGGTCCTCTGAGAATGAAGGATGAGCAACAATCTGTGAGTTGTGGAGTTGGGCAATGCTGCTATTTCCTCCTCCTCCTCCTCCTCCTTCTTCTTCATCAAAGCATGTAAGAGTTGGAAAGGGGTCTCATTGCTAATCTAGTCCTATTTATAGCTGAAAAATAATTCTTACTGCAATATACCCATGAAGAAGTCATCTGGCCTCTTCTAGAAGTCCTCCAATGAGGGGGAACTCACTAATACCTGAGAAAGAACATTTCATTTCTGGATAACCTTAACTGTTAGAAATGATTTTTTTCTTACTTCAAGGTTAAATTTTCCTCCTTGCAACCTCTATTTTTGCTTCAGATAATAAAGTAGAAAGGAACATCCTTAGCCAGGCACTAAGGTCAGTGAAGACACTGGCACAGTGGATAGAGCACCGCCCTAAAGGCAGGAGGACCTGAGTTCAAATCTGACCTCAGACTAAACACTTGACACTTACTAACTGTGTGACCCTGGGCAAATCACTTAACCTCAATTGCCTTAAAAAAAAAAAAAGGTCATCAAAGGAATATGGCAGAATAGTGGTCTGGAAGTGAGGATCAAAGAGTGTCCCATGCCTTCAACTTGTCCTTTTAATAAGAGAGAATGAGAAGAATTGTTACCAGGAAAATCTATCGAAACCTGTAATGGCTTCATGGGAAAGCCAGGTTTGAAACATACAAAGACCTATAAAAGTTTGATTAAAGAGAAAGCATAATAGAATGGTCTTGGAAATAGTCAGATTAAGTTAGAGTGGACTCAGGTACAGGCATCCTACTTTTATTTAAGCAAGACTGGATGATTGAGATTGGAGAACCCATAAAATAGTACGCGGATTGGCATGGAATGCTCTGTTGACTGAATTTAATCAGCAAAGGACTTAACAGAGTAAACCCATCCTACACTTGGAAGTAAAGCTTGGAACAGTGCTGTTATCTATCTCTCCACTAGGATCCTCTTCCAGGTGTACTTCTGCTCACAGGCTGAGTTAAGCTTCTGGGCTCCAAGAAGAGTTGGGGTGAAGGGTTGTTGATACACCAATGGGCTCCACAGTGTTTCTCCTCCAGGTGTTCACAGTCAGTAGGTGCTCAACAAATGCTTGTTAGTTTCTCCTCTGAGATGGTTCAGATCCAATCTGACTTGGAGACATGAAGATATGGTAAATGGCTTACTGTTTCAAATGAGAGGAAATGTGATTGAATTTTCTGGGGGATTAAAAATCTTTCTATAAAATCGAGCAATATTTTCTGCTCTAATATTTCATTTTATGCCAGAATGTAGTCATTGGGTTAGTGAAACATAGAAGAAATTACATTCTCAGCAGAACATACCTCTCTAGGTATCACCTATAAAAGCTTATCATAATTTTAACTTTCCATTTTGTATCTCTGAATTTATTTTATACGTTCAGTAATATTCTGCCAGTAAGTAAATTACTTAGCAGTGGCAAAATACTTCTTGAAGCTGCATTGACTCATTCAGAACCCTGGGTAGTTTGTGCCTCTCTCTTCATTCATGATATTGTATAAGCCTGTAAGAGTCAACACAGGATGTTTCATGACTATTCTTAATTTGTTATTTTATTTTTAAACTTTTATCTCTTCCTTGCTTAAGTTGTTAAAAAAAGAAAAGAAAAGAAAAAGTGTATGCGCACCTGGAAGTCCCTCACACAGTTGTACTATACTGATTCTGAAGAGGGCTTCTTGACATTTCTACAACGTGTCCTAGGAAGCCCAGATGTTCAAAAGCTTTGCCATCATTTCCTCAATCAAAGATCAATCAACAAATACGTATTGTGCTGGAGGCTAAGGCCTGGTTACTGGTTTGCTGAGTTGGGGTTTGCCACTGGCTTGTTGGGATGCCTCCCTTCCTGTTCTGATCCTCTTCAGCCACAGCAAGAGGGATCTTTCCTGTTAATCTCCTTAGCCTTAGTAGCTAAAAGACTGTTGCTAAAAGTCTTTCTGCTGACTCTGCTATTTCAGGATTTTTCCTGGGGCAATATTCTCTGGGTTTTTTGAGGTCAATAAGGGAGAGTGAGAGTGACTTACTTCTTATTCCACCATCTTGGGTCTCAGAAGTCAAAATAGATGACTTTCAAACATTCAGTCTGTGGGCTAATAGCTCTAAGAGCAGGGCTGCTGCTGCTGCCACTGCTGCCAGACCCCTCCCACTCACCTTCTAGGTTGTCTCTGGACTCCAAATGAAGAATGCTTTTTACTGAGCCAACATGTCCTCAGGATGACTGGCTTACATTACAATGTCATTTATTAGCTTGCCTTCATAGACTAAGGTTGGCAAAGTGCTTTACAAATATTTTCTCATTTCAGAACTCACAACTCTGTGAAGTAGGTGCTGTTATTATCCCTATTTTACAGATGAAGAAACTAAGGCAGACAGAAGCTAAATGATTTGCCCAGGATTATACAACCAGTAAATGTCTGAAGCCCAATTTGAACCCAGGTCCCCCTGACTGTAGGTAATCAATACTCTCTCCCTTGTGCTGCCTATGGCACAAATATTATCAAATAAGATAATATTTGTAAAGTGCTTGCTACAGTGCTTGGCACATAGTAGGTGCTAAAGTACCTTATTACTATTCCCTTCCCCTATATACTGTGAACCAGTGGTCTACAATTAGTTCACAAGAGTTTCAGCTATACTTTAGGACAAAAAGGCCTATCTATGCTTTTGGAGAAAAAGTGGATCTGAGGGGGGAAAATGTTCCTTTGTTGTTGTATCCACTGTAGTGTTTTACTTGACATTTCCTTTAACATCAAAAGTACAAAGAGGGTAGATGAACAGAAAACAACCAAAGTCTGAATGTGTTTACTATAATTATGATTTTATATAAAATATTATCCAATGAATAAGAATAGATTTTCAGAGAATGGAAGTTTGTTGAGGATTTTCATTTGTATCCTATTAAATGATACAACATTTTGTTTGTGTTTTGAGATGAATGCTTGTTTCTCTTTTGATCATACTTTCATTATGTTTCCATGTAAAGTTGCCAAAGGGAATACCACACACATCAATATTTTCATTTGTAACATTGCTTTTACTCCAATGGTAACTCAATTAATTGGAAAGATTGCAATCTAATTGCATACTTAGCGAGCATGAACTTGTTTGTTTAAATCTGACACGAAACAGCATCCCCATGTTCATCCAATAAAATCAAAGGTAGGGGTAGGATGATTGCATTTCAAAGGTACAAACAAATTTGTTCAACATGAGTAGGATTTAACATAGATGCCAAAAAAATAACCCCTCATACACACCTTTCCCTATGTGAATATATGATCAGTACATCTTTGGTTTAAAACTTTTTTAATTATGTTTTTTTAATTTCTTATATAGAAAAAATGGGCAATTCAATCTTAGATTTTAAGCATTGCATATTCATGATGTTTGTGTCATACTTTTAGAATATATGACATAAAACCTTATGTTTGGATCCAACCTTATGAATCCTCCAGGCAAAGGACACACCCATCACATTATATTGGTAGCAAGACTTTCAACATTAACTCCAAAATGAAGAAAGAATGTCTTTAAATTTTTTCAAAGATCTATTTTAGAACATTTTTATGCTGATACAAATTTACAACTATCTATAAAAAAGAGAAAATATATTGAGCAAATATTTTTTTTTTTAATTTCTGAAGAGGCCATTTTATGAAGATTTGCTTCCAGTGAGAAAAGGCATGGATATATTCCCTAGGTCTACACAACTTTTTTTTCCTTTTCTTTTTTATTCTTTTTATTTTGGTTTATTTTTTCTTAATTAATACAAATACCTCAGAGGAAAGAAGCAAAGTAAATTCACACTTTTTTCAAGACTCATAAGAGGATTATTATCATCAAGTCAAGTCAACAAGCATTTATTAAGTGTCTACTGTGTTTCAGGCACTATCCTAAGCTATCATTCTTCCTTTGTTCTTTGCTATACTGATTAAATAGTAAAAACATAACTATCTATTTCACTCTAAGGTTTACAAAGAACTTCCACTACAACAAACATGAGGACTTGTTGGCTCAGTAAAAAGCATTCTTCCTTTGGAGACCAAGGATCTACTTTCAGATCCTAGATTTTGAACTACCTGTTTAATGAGGGACAAGCCCACTTACTTCTCTGAGCCTTGATTTTCTCTTACGCTAAATAAGGTGGTTGGATTAGAAGGTCTTTAAATTCCCTTTCACTTTTAAATCTGGTATCTTCCATGATCTTGTGACTCTGAGATAAATACTTCTAGTGTTATTATTTCTATTTTATATGTGAGGAAATTGAGTCTCAGGGCACTTAATTTAATTATCATTATATAACTTGTATGTATCAGAGCTTGGATTCCAACCTAGACTTCCTGCCTTCAGATCCAGGGTTGCCTACTCCCTACTATTTACCCCTACTATAACTGCCATTATTTCATTAAGTAAAAATCTATCGCAGTGCCTTATGAAAGTTGTCAATAATTAATGACTAAATTTTATTCAATCCTAGAAAACAAGGAATGGTAGATGAGTAGGATCTGATAGGCACCTCCATAAAATCATAGCTTTAGAACTGAAAGGGATTGTGTAGGACGTTAAATATGACCTCCTCAGGTAGGTGTGTTGATCTGGGATTTGAATCTGGTGCTTCTGACTTTAAATTCATTGGTTTTGTCCACCACACAATGCTATAGTTCCTCCCACAACAAAGTACCAGTCTATTCATTTTATTTTGAGGAAATATTTACATGAAATAATTATTGCTGTCCCTTCCTTGTATTATTGACACATTTCCCCATAACAAGTACATTTTCCCACACCAATGGATTCAAGAAAAAAAAAAAGGGAGGTAAAGGAAACTTAAGGAACAATCAGAACTATGAGCAAAATGTTAAACACAGAATATGACAAAGGACTGGCCTGTCATGATTCAGTGTCAAAGAATCATTAAGAGCTGTTCCCTTGAAAATATAATCCTCTGTAGGCCACAAACTCCTGAAAACAGCATTTGTCTCCCTTTGTGGGCCCAAATTTGAATGACATTGCTTCAGAATTCTTCAAAGCCTAATCTGTGATTTTTCTACATCATTTCTGAGAGTCAAACTCATTGGTCCATTCTCAGGGAATCCAAGAGGCTCTTGACTAAGGAGATTTTATTGTTGCTCAATCCATTGTATTTCTTAACTCCTTTTCTCCCACCTACCCACTTCCAAAAGACACAGAGAGGGAAAGATATGATCAGGGAAAGAAGTGTCTGGGACATCTCAGAGATATACACAGGGATGCTGAATTGATACATAGAGTGGTCAATTGACATGCCCTTTCTAGGAACAGTGGCAGTATGATAATATTGATTTAACTATGGATCCCAGAGTAAGAGGTAGAAAATGGGGGTATGAGCATAGTGGTAGGGTCAATAACAAGATGACTAGGGTAGCTAAATGAGATGCAAAGCATAGTCTATTCTGATGGCCTAGGGCCAGCTAATTCTAGGATTGAATAAAATTTAGTCATTAATCCCATGTAATGGGATATTTGGGTTTACACTCATTCAATCAAGATAGATCAATTCAGGGTGTATGTCCTAAAGCTGAGTGGATTAAAATTCCCCCAGAGATAAGGGTCAACTTATTTTTAATGGAGACACTTTTGTCTGAATTTGGACAGCCTTAATAGACAATGATAGTGAGATCTTTATTATAATGGCAGGCTATAGAAATTTCCTCTTTTCCTTTGATACTAGCTGACTATTCATCAATTGGAAACTGGCTGTAGGAGCTATGAACAGTAATCCCTAATTTTAGGGTGTAATTATATCTCATAAAAAACAAGGAAAATTTACCGACACTGCCTCACATTGGGAGAAGATGAAGCTGAAGGAAGCATTTTGATAGGGCTTAAACAGGGGTAGGCACCAAGAATACTATTCTGAAGACTCAATATGAAATGGAAGCAACTCTAGGTTCTCAAAGGCTATGTCAGCAGAGTACAAGTTATGCCAAGTCTTTCAAGCTAGAAAGGCTTCACAGGAAGACCAGGTGATTTCTTTTGTCTGGGGACCAGCCTATCTAAATTTAGAGAAGCAAGGTTAATCAGAGGGTAATGCTTTTATTTATTTATCTTTAACATAACAGTTCCCAAAGACCATCTACTTGGTTCTGAAAGTTTGGTGACATATGTTGCTTATTGGAGTACCCACACAGACAAAATTATAGACCTTTGAATTATTAAAGAATTTAAGCAAGAAAATAAATAATGATATGCAAGGCATTCCTGTGCCTACTTATTTGGTAGCCTTAATTACCATGACCATATGGCTAAATAAATAAAGACTTAGAAAATAGAGAAAAGGAGTGGCCTCTGGACCTATAAGCCATTGGAGCAAGTGGAGAGCTCTGAATCCAAACATCTGGGAGTCAGATAAAGACTGCATTCTTCTATGTGCTAACAGTAATGGACTCACCATGGCTTATACGTCCAATAAGGTACTAAGAATCATCTGATATGGAAATAAAAATGGGCTATGGCATCAAAAGTGTAGAGAGAAACCATATCATGGATAAGTTATGGTTAGCTAAGACCTGAGTTTCCCAAAGTATGATCATGAAGACCAATACTTCTGGGACAGGAACTCTGGTCCCCAAAACTGCAGAAAGAAGCCCAACAGAGATAAGAAAGAAAGTCCTAGGAGTGTGAAGAAGATCCCTCTATATTGCCTATGTTTAAAACGGTATTGGCATGACACCAAGTGCCAATGTAACTTGGCCAGGTACGAACCCTGGTTGATTCTAGGGCTTCTGAACTTGCAGTGAAGTTGAACAAACAACAGATATGTCTGAAAAACTTACAACTAAAGAGAGGATTAGAATATCAGGTAATCATTCCACTTACTTGGCAGGAGGTCATTGAAGTACAGGAGTTTAGGTAGAGACCATCATGGCCTCAGTGGGGATACATTTGACCTACACAGTCTCAGATAATGCAAATTCAGCCTTGAGTGAAGCACAGGCCACAGTTCCCTGCACTTTACTCATGTATATCTTCAACTCCATCCTAAGGCCCTATTGTAGTATCTTGAGTAAATATACATCAGGGTCAAGAGCTGACCCACATCCTACTATTCATGAAGATGGCAACCCAACGAACTTTGCTTACAAGTCTGAGAAGCAGCTAGCACATTAATATATATTTACAAAAAATAAATTGACCACATTAATGGAGGAGGAGAAGTAATACCTAAATAACCTTATCTTAGAAAAATAAATTGAACAAGTCGTTAATTAGCTCCTTAAGAAAAAAAAATCCCCAGGACCAGATAGATTTACAAGCAAATTCTACCAAGTAATTAAAGAACACTTACTACCAATATCCTGTAAACTATTTTAAAAAATAGGTAAATAAGGGGTCTTACCAAATTTCTTCTATGACAAATATAGTTTTGATAATTAAACCAGGGGGAGCAAAACCAGAGAAAGAAAGCTATAGATAAATATCCCTAATAAACATTAATAGAAAAGATTATACAAAATTCTAGCAAGGAAACTATAGCAATACTTCATAAAGGTATATCCTATGACCAGGTAGGATTTATATCAAAAATGAAGGGCTTAAAAAAATGAAGGGCTGGTCCAATATTAGGAAAACTATAAGTATAATTGACCACGTCAATAATAAGAACAACAAAAATCACATTATTTTATCAATAGTTGCTGAATTTTTTTTCACAAAATGTAACATTCATTCTTTTTTAAAAACACTTGAGAGCACAGGAATACATGTCACTTTTCATAAAATGGTAAGAAGTATTTATTTAATGCCAAGGACAACTAGAAGCCTTCCCAACAAGGTCAAGGGTTAAGCAATGGTGTTTATTATTTTTCAACATTATACCAGAAGTGCCAGCTGTAGAAGTAAGACAAGAGAAAGAAACTGAAGGAATAGGAAGATGCAACAAGGAAACAGGATTAGCACTTTTTACAGATGAAATCATGATATATTTAGTGAACATTAGAAATTCAACTAAAAACTGGTTTAAACAATTAATAGCTTTAACAAAAGGTGCAGGAGGCAAAATTTATCCATCTAAATCATCAGCATTTCTGTGTATTGCCAACAAAACCTACCACAGAGATAGAAAGAGAAATGCTATTTAATAACTGCAGATAGTATTTAAAAACTTCAGAATCGACCTGCCAAGATCTACCCAAAAACTATATGATTACAATTACAACACATTTTTCATACAAATAGATAGATCTAAACAATTAGAGATATATTAATTGCTTATGTGTAGGCTGGACCAAAATGATATAAATAATAATTCTATCTAACTTATTTTATTCAATGTTATAGCAATCAAGTGAACAAGGAATTATTTCATGGTACTAGGAAAAAAATAATAAAATACATCTGGAAGAACAAAAGGTCAAGAATATCAAGGGAATCAATAAAAAAATGTGAAGAAAGGCAGCCTAGTAGTACTAGATTCAGACTATACTACAAAGAAGTAATCATCAAAACAATCTGTTACTGGATAAGAAATAGAGTGGTTGATGTGAGAAATAGGTACAACTATACAAAAGTAAATCACCACAGTAGCCTAATGTTTGATAAACTCAATGATACAAGCTTTTGGGGTAGGAATTCACTATTTGACTAAAAATTGCTAAGAAAACTGGAAAGTAGTCTGGCATAGTCCAACATTTCACATTTAACAAGATAAACTCAAGGTTGGGATATGATTTAGATATAAAGGGTGAAATCATAAATAAAATTGGAGAACATGTGAAAAATTACCTGTCAGATCCTTGGATAAAGTAAGAATTTGTGACCAAATAGAAGACAGAGAGAATCATGGGAGGTAAAATGTATAATTTTAATTTCATTAAATTAAAAAGGTTTTTTACAAACAAAACAAATGCAACCAAAATTAGAGGTAAAAACAGGAAACAAAATTTGAGCCAGTTTCTCTGGAATTTATCACATTTTTTTCAAAGATATAAGGGACAGAATCAAATTTATAAAAATAAGAGGCATTCCCCAACCATAAATGGTCAAAGGTAGTTTTCAAAAGAAGAAATCAAAGCTATCAACAATCATATGAAAAATAGTCTAAATCACTAATAATTACTAAAATGAAAATTGAAAGAACTCTCTGAAGCTCATGTTGAAAAATGGTGTTCACCTCCAGAGAAAGAACTGATGGAGTCTGAATGCAGATTGAAGCAAAATTTTTTAACATTCTTTATTTTTTTTTTGCTTGTTTTTGCAAAATGGCTAATATGAAAGGATGTTTTGCATGAAAAAAAGAAAGAACTCTGAAGTACCACCTCGTATGTATCAGATTAACTAACATGACAGATTGTTGTTGTTTTTTGTTGTTGTTTGTCTTTCATTCTGGAAAAGACCAGTGACATCAGGAAGATGAAAGAAGACCAATGACATAAGGAAGATGATGTCTTGACTTGCAAGTGAATTGGATTTAAGTGAAGCAGAGCTATGCAAAATCATCAGCCTCACTCTCTCCTCCAGAGTCATGAGTCCAGTGGCAAGATATAAGTCAAGATGACTGGTGATGGCTTGGGTTACATGGGAAGACCTTGGCCTTTTTAAGCTAAAGTCTTTCCCAGGTCTCAGTTTGTCTGAGGTAATGCCTATTCAGTGATTAAAGGTTAGGTTAGAATTGAGACAAAGGATAGCCTAGTTTGTCTCCTAAAAAAATCAATCTGGGAGAGAAAAACTCTCAGAATTTCTGGTCAGAACAGAAAACAATGGCTATTTGAACTCATTCTGAGTCACCAAAACACAAAAGATGAACAAGTGAGGCTTACTTAGGCTATGACCTATTATTGGCAAACCCAGTGAAAGCCAGAGTGATTTGGGTTTAAAGGTACAGTCATGTCACTCCATTTGAATCACAATGGGCTTTTTCAAAGCCTATTTTTTCAGAGCTATATTTCAAGAAGTTATAAATGAACTACAAGAGGCAAAAGAGTTAATTGTTACAGTTTTTGAGAAAATAATGATAAATAAACAAGAATAAATAAATAGGTAATCTAGCCCCCAAATGACAAAATAGCTTATGAAGCAAAAGCTGTCAAAAATTATATTCCTTTGGATAGATCATCCATATGCAAGGGTAGGACTACCTGCATGGACAGAAAGACAGGAGCAGGAAAAGGAAAGGGAGGTGCAGAAGGAGGTGGAAGAGAAAAAGAAAAAGGAAAGGAAAGAAGGAAGGACAGAAGAAAAAAGAAAGAAAGAAAGAAAGAAAGAAA